>NC_045806.1:99849711-100081190 GCF_009873245.2 Balaenoptera musculus | reverse complement strand
TTAAATTAATTTTTCTCCTAAAGGAGTTCAGTGTTGACTCTTATTTATGTTGCAAATTGCAGCAAACGGACTGGATTTTGTCTTCATTATGCTCTTTAGATAATGTTTTTGGAGAAGGAGCACATGTGTATTCTCATATCATCCCAGTTCAGTGTTGCTAACATAAGGATTTCTAGAACCTAATATAAGATCCTGCTTTTGGTGGCCTTTTAAAAAACAGTTTATACAGACTTTTTCTCCTAAAGGGAGTTCATTTGGGTTGTCCTTCAGGGACAGTTATAAAAGAAGTATGTACCTATAAGGTTAACCAAGATTTAGTAGTAAATCTTGCGTTAGACTTTCCATCATCTGGCCATATATGTTTGGGTCTAAATCTCCTTGAAGTTGACATTAATGAGAAACTCAGGTGATACAGACTCTGATTACATCCACTTTTAGAAAAGAAAATAAAGTTGGGAAGTGCTACTTGAAGTCAGCAAATAGGAGCAGAAATCCCTAATTCCCAGTATCAGTGATATTACTCACCTTGGGACAGCTTAAGAGAGCTTGTTCATATGAAATGCCGGCAAGCACTCATGTTTGGAGGTTTTTCCAGTCCCAAAGTAGAGGGCAGATTCTCTTTGTCACTCACTAGGAGAGGCTGTCTCCTCTTCCCTTGATCTTAGAGTTCAATTTAGTGAAAGTCGACAGACTGGAGGAATGAGAGTAGATATGTCCGTGTGAGACTTGGAAAGCAACCTGGACGAAGGATGCTAGAGCAGGTGCCTGGGTTAGAACTGTCCGCTGGGTGCGTGTTCATGAATGTGCTGCATGTATTTTACCCCGGCCCTGTTTCTGTGCCGTCCCCAGCAGGTTTTTCTGGGACTTTACATTTGAGCTCAATTGTACAATAGACTGGAGATTTGGAATCTTGGAGTGTCAATATATGGGCAAGTCATTTAATTTTCCGGAATCCATCTGAATTTCCCCATCTCTAAAACAGGCATGAAAATACCTACTCACAGGTTGCTTCAGGACCCAAATGAGACAAAGTAGTATAAATAATAGCCATAGCTTATGTTGACAGAGAACTTCCTGTGTGCCGGGCACTATTCTAAGGATTTCACCTGTACTCACTCATTTACTCCTTCCTGAAATCCTATTATTTCTATTTTACAGTTAGGGGAACTGAGACACAGTCTTTGGAAACTCTTTGAAACCTCTAAAACACATTAAACAAATGTAAGCTATTGTCTTAATTCTCCCGATAGTATACGTTCCCCTATCAATTTGACCTGAGTCCAGCAAATGGCAGCATTCAAAATCCAAATCTGCGTTTTGCTCCATTTGTATCAAAATGTTCCCTTTCGCCCTCTAAGGTTTCCCGTGGATGCCACGATGGTCACGGTGGTGTATGATAATTCAGAGGCAACGGAGCTCTGTGCGGCTCACCACCTCTACCTCAAGCCCATAGCAAAGTTGATGATCAGTGTATTGCTCCCTGAGAGCACGGAACCCATGAGGCCCTTCTCTAACTGGGAAGTTCTTGACCAGCTGAAGAGCCTGATTTGTCCTGACCAGTTCACCACGGTGCGGCTCTCCAAGAGCACCAAGGACTTCATCCGATTTGAGGGGGAGGCTGAAACTCTAAGTTTGGTTCAGATCCTGAAGGCCAAGTTACACGGGAAGATCATCAAGCTAAGCGGTTTGAAAACAGACTTAAGAGTAGTGGCCACAGATGCCCAGGGGGAGTGGGAACACTTCCCCAAAGAAAAGGGGGTGCCGTTGGGTGATGGGTCTGAAGAGCAGGACCATGATAAGAGCCCAGATTCCATATACTTCGAAGGCCTGCCCTGCAAGTGGTTTGCACCTAAAGGTTCCAGCGGGGAGAAGCCGTGTGAAGAGATCCTTCGGGTGGTCTTTGAAAGTTTTGGGAAGATCAAGAATGTGGATATTCCGATGCTCGACCCCTACCGAGAAGTCATGACTGGTGGGAGCTTTGGGGGGTTCAGCTTCGGCTTGCAGACGTTCGAGGCCTTTATACAGTACCAGGAGTCAACTGACTTTGTAAAGGCCATGGAGTCCCTTCGTGGGATGAAGCTGATGCTTAAAGGAGATGATGGGAAAGCTCTGGCATGTAACATTAAGGTAAGGAGCAGCCAGGGTTTTTTAAACAAAATTTCCCACTGTTCAGGTGGTCCTGAGTGAAAGCTAGGAGGAGGCATCTGCAACAAATTTCCTTAGACCCCAGTAGGCTCTGATCAATAGCTAATGTAAAGATTTGTGTTGTTGTTAACCAATGGATGATGAGGGGAAAAAATATCATCCTGATTTGAACATTCTTCTATCAGCCATGCTGCCAGCTGTGGATTGAAAACGATGGTTGTTATAGTCTGGGGCTCTGCCCCAGCTTCTTGGGGGCATCAAAGGATTCTTCATGGTCCTTATGGAAGTATCTCATATACTTATTCCATTTGACAAGTTGCTGGGAGAGAGGGCAACGTGCAGCTTGAAACCACGAGGAGAGCAGTTTACTCCCTCTTTGCTACTGGGGTCACAATTTATTATACTTTCATGTTGTCTGTCAGGTAAATTGCTAAAACAGAATCCCAACAAACCTGAATCCTTTCCTTTCAAAATCAGCCTGTCTATCCAGGCATGTCACTTCATCACTGTCTGAATGCCTGGTCACCTCCTTCTTGAAGCCTTAATCCAGCAGAAGATAAGATGCAGCTAAACCCTCCTTTTTCTCTAAATCAGTCTTTAGTGTGAATTTGGACTTTCAGCTTTGGTAGCTTCGTGTGTGTGTGTGTGTGTGTGTGTGTGTGTGTGTGTGTGTTATGTGGGTTAAAATATGTATTTGAAAATTATGAGCTATTCAGTCCGACAAAAGATATAGCAAATACTATAATGACCGCCCATGTACCACTGCCCAGCTTAAAAAATAAAGCATTACCAGTGATATGAGAACGTGCTCCCCTCTGTGTACCATCCTCAGTCGCAGGCCCCTCCCTCCCCTCAAAGGTAACCATGATGGTGAATTTGGTGTTTATCACTCATGCATATTTAAATAGCTACTTCTGCCTCCTTTTATTTTTTAGGCAAATTTATTTGTAGCACCTCAATCTGACTTCCACTTTATTTAGAGATTTGCAAAGTTGTTTAATAATCACTGTAGTCAGATCTTGTATCTCATTTGGTCAGTTTTCTTACATCTTTGCTCTCCCACCCTCCTCCCACCCATTTTTGGACTCTTTTTGTCTCTGGTGATTAAAAAAATACGTTAACTCAGTTAATCACTATAACAACCCAGAGGCAATATACTCACATCCCTTAGAACTTGCATCCATCATGGCACTGTGATGCCGCCTATGGCTGTCAAGTGAGCTCCTCAAGGGTTCTGCCAAAGAAAATTCTAGAGCCCCACAAGGACTGTTTGGTAGGTAACTGAGAAGCAGTGGAACAGTCTGGGTGCTGGGATGAAGAGAAGGCATTTTTAATTCATTTGGTTTGGCATTGCCACGTACAAATTAGTTTTATCTCTCTGGCCTTCGACACACCCAGCCAGCGGGCAAACTTTTCTAATGAAACTTTGAATTGTTTGGGGGCAGGTTATGTTTGATACAACCAAACACTTCAGTGAAGGAGCTATAAGGAGGAGAAATCAAGAAAGGCTGAAATTACAAGAGCTGGAGGAAGAAAGGAAAAAAGAAAAGAAGAGAGAAGAGGAAGAGGCTGAAAGGTGAGGAGACCAACTTCAACGAAGAGGGTTTGTTTAAACTTTTGATTTATGGATTTATTCCTTCAGGTGAATGGCCGTGGGGAGCAGAAATTGGTGCAGTCTTTCCACTGTGCTGTTACAAAACCAAAAGAGAAAGCAGTTGAAAGCAAGAGACTTAAAAAGTATGCTTGTCAGGAAGAACAAGTAATGAAGAGCAGTGGGACAGCCAGATTAAGATGTCTGGGAGGAAATGGTCATTAAAAAAAAAAAAAAGACCAGGAACTTTTAGAGTGAAAATTCTAGCCTACCAACTTAAAAGTTTCACCAGTTTACCTAAATTTACCAAATTTTACCTTGCCTATCAATTGAAATTTTGGGGAAAAATTCTTTTTAGGTCTGGAAAAGATTTTCTTCCATAAAATGATCAATAATCAATCTAACCCATAGGCCAGAAGGCATGGATTTGTTGAGACTATTTTTCTCGTTGGCCTAAGTTCTTTCTGTGAATTTGAGGAGCCTCTGTATTTACTTCTTTGAGTTTATCATTGTTTCCCAGTTTAGGAGCTTGAGACTAGAAAGGGCTATTGGATCACCAAAGGTTTGCTAAGAAGGGACAAATGGTCCAGAACCACAGGGCTCCCAAAACCAGTTTTACCTTCCGGTTCCTCCCCTTGCATGTTTATTCTTCCAGTCTTTTATGCAAATTATAACCATTCAAAAGAGGAGTTTAAGAGCACCCTTCCATCTGCCTCTCACTTTTTTTGGCTGGCGGAGTGCCAGGAGTTACTTGAGGTCACGTCTGTGAAACTTGACCAGAAGCTGAGCCCAGTCAAGGTAACGATTCCCCCCAAATTTCCAGATTGACCATGCAGTTTAGCTAATCCTCCAGTTTTTGGCTAAGCCCTCCCTCAGGCCATTGTCCTTTTCTTCCCCCTTTTCCATGTTTCCAGGAGGGCCTACCCAAAACAGCTGAAATTTCCAGAAAATGGCGGAAAAATAAGGCCGTATTCTTCTAAGCCAGTCTGTTTTTATGGTGGTGTACTCTGTTAAGTAGTATGCACCAAAGACCAGTTCTCACCTTTATTTTCTGAGTGCCTTGACTTACTGTCATTTGTCCCTGTGCCACCAACTCACGGAAGGTTTTGATCTCAAGAGAAAAGGAATCTTTGCTGTGAAAGCTGGATCCAGTGGCCCCTGCTGATGGTTTGAGAAGGTGGAGGCTAGAGGCCCCTCCTTGGAATTCAGTAGCCTTCTTTTTTATTTTTTACTACTCTCTGCATGAGGTCTCCTGTACATGTTTCTAACTCGTCAACTTAGTTATGCGTTGTCGGCCCGGCAGGGGGATGGGAGTGGGAAGGGGAGCAAATGACTGATAAATACCTTCTGAAGGGTTGACTCTGTTAATCATTATCCAGAAAGAGAAAAGAGGAGGAGAGGAAAGCCCAGGAAAAGAGGAGAAAGGCCAGAGTCAGGAGGCGCGCCCTGAAGGAAAGGGGCAGACACCGGCAAAGGAGACAGAAGGACAGTGCCAAAGCGGAGGCCCGTCAGGGGCCCAACTCTTCGGAGGACTGGGAGGAGAGGAAGGGCCTGCTGGCCCGGAGGGAGCAGGAGGCCCTCCGCCTGCTGCGGGCGCTCCTGAGGAAAATCGAAGTAAGGCTCTTGTCCCATTGTTCTTTGTTCGTGGCTTTGGGTAGGTACTGACCTTTCTGGGACATGACCTTTAGTTTTAAGCAAAGGCCTATCCTTTAAACAGCACACGTGGAAGACTCACTATGTTCATTGGGGTTTATTTTCAATAGGCTGATCTCTAATAACCCCAATTGTGCATTTACCCAAGGGATAGCCAGATTTTCTGAAGGCGTTGGGTCTCACCCCCCCTTCCCCGCCCCCCCCCCAACCATCTGGCACACACGCACTTTGTGTTTCTAAACTTTAGGATGGTTTCACCCGGGGCGACATAGCTTGTGCATCTACTTTTCTAAGTTCCTAATTGAGGTAACAAAAAATGCATGGGGGAAGAAATGGATGGTGCGGGTGCTGGGTTTGTAGTCCTCCATTCATTTTCATTGGCCATTCATCTGTGACAGGTGTGGATGGGAAGGGAGAACCTGGAACAGAGACCTTTGTGGAGCAAGCTCCTGTTAGTCTAGTCCTTTTTTAAAAATTTTATTTATTTATTTTTGGCTGTGTTGGGTCTTCGTTGTTGTGCGCGGGCTTTCTCTAGTTGTGGCGAGCGGGGGCGACTCTGTGTTGTGGTGCGCGGGCTTCTCATCGCGGTGGCTTCTCTTGTTGTGGAGCACGGGCTCTAGGCGTGCGGGCTTCAGTAGTTGTGGCGTGTGGGCTCAGTAGTTGTGGCTCACGGGCTCTAGAGTGCAGGCTCAGTAGTTGTGGCACGTAGGCTCAGTAGTTGTGGCACGTGGGCTTAGTTGCTCCACGGCATGTGGGATCTTCCCGGACCAGGACTCGAACCCGTGTTCCCTGCATTGGCAGGTGTATTCTTAACCACTGCACCACCAGGGAGGTCCCTTACTCTAGTCTTAAACTATTTGCTAAGGAATGTCTCACATCACAGGCCAATTGTTTTGTTTGGAGAGTTTCAGTTTCGGAAGTTTTTTGTTCTCCCACTTACTGGCCTCCTAAACATAACCAGACTCAGCAGATGTCCCAGAGTAAAGGCCAGAAAGGCCTCCCAAAGTGTTAATTTAAAAAGCCATATTCAGTGTTCTTAAATATGAAAAGTGAATGGCATTCGTTTTATTTTTTTTTAATTTATTTTATTTATTTATTTTTGGCTGCGTTGGGTCTTCGTTGCAGCACACTGGCTTTCTCTAGTTGCGGTGAGCAGGGGCTACTCTTTGTTGTGGTGCACGGGCTTCTCACTGCAGTGGCTTCTCTTGTTGCGGAGCACGGGCTCTAGGCGTGCGGGCTTCAGTAGTTGTGGCACGCAGGCTCAGTAGTTGTGGCTCTCGGGCTCTAGAGCACAGGCTAAGTAGTTGTGGCGCATGGGCTTAGTTGCTCCGCGGCATGTGGGATCTTCCTGGACCGGGGATCAAACCTGTGTCCCCTGCATTGGCAGGCGGATTCTTAACCACTGCGCCACCAGGGAAGTCCCATGGCATTCATTTTATTTTATTTTATTTTATTTTTTCACACACACACACACACACACACACTGTATTTTATTTTTACAAGAGATAAATAGACCGACACCAAGCATTGTACATGGATGACCACAACAAAAGCAACAACCGTGGCATTCATTTTAGATAGAGTTAATTTTATGTGTATTTGCCATCTCAGCTTTTTGTTCTCATTGGTGTGGCCAATCAAACTGCATGAAATCAGGATCAGAAAAACCTCACATTTACCTTTACAATAAGGTGAGCTGGATCTTTTTTAGTTTACCTTAATGACTGCCAAGGGTGACTCCTTTTGAAGAATTTCTCTCTTTAAATATGTGTGGTGCCTAATTCTTGGCCTCCTCGATACCTTACACTGATTATGCAGTCCACAGGTTCTAATCCCAAGTCCTGGGTAAGCTCTGTGCCCTGATTTGTGCCAGGTGTCAGTGGGAGCTCTGTACAAACTCTTCCAGCGAGGTAGGGCCCATGCGCAGGACCTTTCACCTGCCCTGCAGTCGTGCAGAGCAGAGAGCACCACAGAGAGAACCATTGTCACAGCCATATTTTCTACTTGCTGTCTTGTTTCCAGCTGAGGTGGGTGAGGTGGGCAGCTCAGAGACACGCTCGCCTGCAATCCATAGGAAGAGGCTGGAATAAAACCCAGAAAACCCTTTGTTCATCTTTTACAAAGGCAGCTGACCCTTTTAGACACACATTTCACCCATCAGTCTTTTCTTGTTCTAGGATTGTAGCCCCAGGGAGGGCTATAGAGCATTTCTTATTCCTCTTCATGTCCCCAGCCCTTAGCACAATACCTGGAACAGTAAGTAGACTCATCCATTTGTGAACAAAGGAAAAAGGGTCATGTGCTTTTTAAAAAATTTTTTAAAAATTGAAGTATAGCTGATTTACAATGTTGTGGTAATGTCTGCTGTGCAGCAAAGGGACTCAGTTATATACATACAGACATTCTTTTTTTAAAATATTCTTTTCCATTATGGTTTATCACATGATATTGAATCTAGTTCCCTGTGCTATACAGTGGGACCTTGTTGTTTATCCATCCTATATATAATATTTCATATCTGCTAAGCCCACATTCCCAGTCCTTCCCTCCTCCACCCCCCGCCCCCTTGGCAACCACAACCACAAGTCTGTTCTCTACGTCTGTGAGTCTCTTTCTGTTTTGTAGATGGTTTGTTTGAGCTGTATTTTAGATTCCACATATGAGTGATATATGGTGTTTGTCTTTCTCTTTCTGACTGACTTCACTTGGTAAGAAAATCTCTAGTTGCATCCATGTTGCTGCAAATGGCATTATTTTGTTCTTTTTTGTGGCTGAGTGGTATTCCATTGTATATATATACCACATCTTCTTTATCCATTCATCTGTCGATGGACATTTAGGTTGTTTCCATGATTTGGCTTTGTAAATAGCGCTGCTATGAACATAGGGGTGCATGTATCTTTTTGAATTATAGTTTTGTCCGGGTATACGAAGGGTCATGTGCTTTTGAAGGTATGTGAACCGGGGTGCCTTCTAACATAAGGACGGGCACAGACCTAGTAAAAGCAGCTCCTGTTAGACCGAGACATTTAATTTAGTACCTCCTGTTTCTTCAGTGTGATATTGTTCATAATTTCAATCTATCCTAGGTGTAGTTAGAAACCTCTTCAGAACAATGCTAGAAAGCCCAATTTTCTTTGAAAATTTTAGTCTGTTTAGTTTTTCATGTGAGATTTTTAACCTTTTTCTTTGAAGGGGTCTGTACAATTTAACCCACGGGAGGTAGATGTTGCAGGCTCCAAAGCTAATCGTGCTCCGGGGACCACACTGGGAGCTCTGAAGAAAGAAGAGTTAAACACTCAGTATCTTCAAAATCAGGAGGAAATGCCAAGATATCAGGTTTCCAAGTCAGATAAGAAGAGGAAAAAAAAAAAGAAGAAGAAAAGAGCTAGGGCTCACTTACGTAAACCTTCCCACCACCTTGGGGGAAAAAAATTAAGATATTCAGCTAGAAAAGAGAGAAGTGGAAAATTATTAACCAGTGAATACAATCACAGTTTGCTCCCTGATCGGAATTCTTTGCAAATTGCAATGATTCCAGGTCAATCTCTTGAGAAAGAAGACTACCATGGTTCTAATAAATCCTATTCTTCCAGATTAGTTGAGAGAGACCATGGCAGGAAACAGAAGATCTATGAAACAGATGAATTTATTTACTATCTTTTAAACTACTATCAAAGTCCAAAATATGCCCGTATCTGCCTAGAACCAAGTCACATAACAAGCACATGTCAGTGGAAGAGGGTCGTCCATGCGAAAGGAAGTGGATTTCAAATCAATTTGAGAAAACGTAAGTGTCATTTAACCAGTTTGAGCCAAATGCAAAACCTAGATGGGAGAGAACAGGTGCAAGAAGACGATTCCTGTACAAAGATTTGTACTCAGGATCCTGAGCATAAACCAGAAAAGAGAGGAAAAGTGGATTATGCCAAAGAATGTAGAATGTTTAAGGGGTTTAAACATCATTGCAAGGACACAGTATGTGAAGCTGGTGATCGGCCATCCCCAGCTTTTGGAGAGAGCCATCTGTTGGAACAGACCCATGCTTACCAGGTCCAAGAGTCCATATCCACAAGTCAAAGCCAAGTTTCCTCACCCAACAGGTCAGCAGACTTTAATTTGGAGCTGACAGATTTCTTAGAGGAAATTAGCAGTGATTCTGAATGTTTCAGTGAAATCCTTAGCATAAACAAAGAGGAGAAAGAGAAATCTGTGGCCACACATGATAGCTCCCCAGAAAAGGGATCTCTTGACGCTGATGAAATCATCACTTGCGATCCAGAAATTAGGTCAAGTCAGCAAACCTTGTATTCAGAGTGGAAACATGAGGAGGAAAAATACTCTAAATACGAGCTTAGGAAACCAGGCAAGAGGTCCAATTATGAACTGAGGTGTTCATGGCTTGAGGGTGAAAACAATTCTATTAGAGATGAGAAGAGCAACAGCAAAAAGAGGGAAATATTGGCTCCCAAATACGTATTTGATAAAAGCTACCACCACAAATCCAGTGCCAGTGATCAATTAGACACTGTCACAAGAAAGAGGAGGCGGTTTAGTGATAGTACATTTGACCAGAAAGTGAACTATAGGCCCTTTCATGTGCCGAGAACATCGTCAAAAAGTGCTAATGCTTCCTATTTGGGGGATTTTCCCAAAAGAAGAGAGGCTCCATGGAAGTCAGAACATAACCAGGATGCAAGGAGGTTTAAAAGATATGAGAATTCTGAAGATTTCATGCTGAATTCTGATAATTACTATATCAGACGTAGCAGTCAGGAGCACATTGACGACGGAAGCTATTTAGGAAACAACTACACTAGTTCTTTATAGTTTCAAATGTTTTGAAGGTCTCTTAGACCAGAAAACTCTTACTCACAATAAAAATGTGCAAGAAGAAAATTTCAGACCAAATGTAGCTATGTGGTTAGCAACTACAGAGCAAGAGAGCAACACTTAGGAGCAGGAGCGAGGTCAAATGCAAAACCTTGTTTCTCTTGCCAAAGTATAAAGCATAGATCTAAATGTGTGTGTGTGTTGCAGGTGTGTTGGCAAACTTTGGAAACACAAAACATCCAGATTCTGAAGGTTGGTAAAACAATGTGCTTGCAAAACTTCCTTATCCAAGGACAGACATTTCTACATTTCGATTGCAACTTTAATTTGGTGCCATCAAAGGAGCAAATTAACGTCAAGAGGAGTTAAGATAGCCCTCTATGGCTCTTCAGCTGTCATAATGTTATCATTTAGCATCATTTATCTTCAAAGGGAATGGCAGTGAATGAATAATGATCTTTTTACTTGTTCTTTAATTTGGTCAGCACACCATGTGCAGCAACAAACTTTCCTGACTTTTATCTAGAAGTACCTATAGATAAAAGAGGAGAGATGCCACCTAGAACATATAATAGACTTCTTCATGACATTAGACAGTTCCATGAGCACCCACTAGAAAGAAATTAATCTTATTAATATGTTCATAGGACTCAAAGAGTTGTCCTTTTAGAAACAAAGCCTTGGAAGAAGAATCTAAAAGGGGCTCAGATTGTCCTTTGAGGTTTACACAGACCATTAGCAGAGTTGTTTTTTTGGAAGAACCCCATGTCATTCCATCCTAGAAAAGCAACAGGACTGAAGTGATACAACGTGGGATTTGCCAAAGGAAATATTGAACGATCCTGGGGCACCAATAATGGCACTTGGGAAGAGAGGACGTGACAGTATTCCATTTCAGGTTATGTAATCCTTTCACTCAGGGTTGGGTGACATCAGTTTGTAAAAAGCCACTGAATATCCCCAAACTGACTTTTATAAAACAGTAACAAGTGCCTCCTCAATCCTCAGTAATGCCATGGAGTTAGGAAGAGTCATGGGTGAAGCCCATAGTTTTCTAGCGGGGGAAATATTGTATGTGTGCCGGATTTGTAAACTCTTAACATAAGCAATTTATCTTTTTACCTACTGGTTTTGGACTCCTTGAATATGTTTTTAAATTGAGATATTTTATAGATTCGTAAAGACATACATCTTAATTCAGTGCATGTTCTATTGAAAGCTCGGCTGATTCATTCTGCCTTATATTGGATTTAGGACCTCAGGGGGCAGTAGATGACTTTTTTTCTTCCAACGAAGCTATAGCTGACATGGCAATTGAAGATCTCAATGAGATTAGATTGCCTGCAGTGGGGAAAAGGTGATTTTTAATCCACTGAAGTAGTGGAAGGCAACATTTTCATATGACATGATTCATTTCAAACAGTCCTAACTTGATAGTCCGTAGAAAAGTACCAGCTGGTAAAGCCAAGGTAGGATGCCAGTCATTGTGGTTGCCCAGAATGACGAGGCACGATGTGTGCTCATAACCACCCTCTTGAGCAACCTGATATCTGAAATGGCTATAAAATCTTCTAACTGATCTAAAGTGAGAGCCACAGGTTGTTTCGTTGATCTTCTCTAATAGCATTTAATAGAGGTATGCCAGTACAAGCAAACGTTCAGACATGAATGTAACATAGCAGATTGATTATATTCATTATCACTGAATGATTTGTTGGCTCCCTTATATTCAATTCCACTTGCAAGCCAGTGACTCTGCCATCAAAACCAGGCTTGGCTTGTCCAATCTGAAACATCGCTCCTAGGGCGAGTGCCTTTTCTCCTCTGAGGACTAGCAGTGATTATTAACGGTCAGAGTACTGTTGTCCGGAGTAGCCTTTTAAACTACTAACAGCTTGTATTTTGTCACACAATTTTTGGTAACCAGGTATTATTCTCCTCCAATGAGACCCCACCTCCTTATTTTTTCATGTTTCGTGCCCTTGAAACAAAGAGCATTATGGGTTTGTAATGGAAAGCAGCTATGCTTGTTTTGAAAAAGAAAAAAAACCAACTCAATCTCTTCTGTCATTGGATAATTTTTCTTTGCAGAGATTTTAGGCGTGAAAACAATTTGCTGCTCAGTAACCAGACATAAAAAAATAAATTGCAGAATAGAACTGGTGCTAAGTCACTTCTATATAATATTTTGGTCTTGTTTTGTTTGCTAAATACCATCCTGGGACCTAGAAGAAAGTAAAAATACTGGTTTTATGTTTACTTTCCGTACAACCTTGGATTTTTATGTCTCGTGGTAATGCATTCTAGATTTGAGTAAACCTCTTGTTTTTGGTGTGTGTAGGCCTTAAACAAGGAAGAGAACAATTATCATGAACTTTTCAGATGAATGGCTCAGTAAGGGATGGAACAGAGCCGAAAATGTTGTAATCACTTTGTTAATCAACTTTGTTATTCTTTGTTGTGCTGTTGTTTAAGTGGTGCAGAAGTATTTTCTCATATCTTTTTCCTATGTCCAGTTAAGTGAGGGCCTGAACTTTAAGCTGTGTCTTTTAAAATAGGTGTTTTTATGTTTCTCCTTGTACGTGCTGCTAATAGTACTTTAAGAAAGCTAAAAATCTGTCAGTGTGTTTTTGTTCAATTTGTTTGAATTTCTCAGGTAGAAAGCCATGTAACCTGGTAATTTGCAAAATAAGAACCAAATAAATGTATTTTCATTTGTTGCAAGACTGTTCAAAATGTTAACTTTTAAATAAATGCTGATAATTCCACTTTGGGGGGTTGGGATTTCTACCCGTAGTATGCTGCTTTGCACTAACGTTGCTGATCCCTTTTGTCATTTGCATTGGTAGAGAAATAATACATATTTGACTTTCAGATATATTAAAAATAAAGTTGTCATAGAGTCTTTGTTCATTGACCGCATGTACTGGCTAGAATGTTGCACACCTGCAGTAACATTCCCCATGAAAACATACGTCTGGTTTCAATATTCAAGTTTCGAGGCAGCTTCCCCAGTTTATGGTAATTGCCTTTCAGAGCTCACGAAACCACAGTTGTATTTTCATTTTGGATAAATTAAAAATTACGGTATTTGGACTTAAAGACTATTCTCCCTTCAGCAAAGGTTTTATCAGTTCTTTAAAGGTAGCAAAAATTTCATCTCATCCCTTCAGGCCTTGGTAGAAGTGCTGAAGTTACTCAACATCCAGAAACGAGTCAGAGACACGAGGGGCTTCAGTGATCAGTCTTTGACCCTGCAAGCTTTCGCTGTATTTTCACATGAAACGTACAGCAAACCGCCTCTAAGCATCCCTAACAAAGGCGGACTGTACCTTAGAGAACAACTGGGCACTTCAGAGCTGAAAGGGTTCTTGTTGGGTTCAAAGAGCTCTTTCTGAGACAGCAAGGGCTGTTCTTGCTTGTTCTGGATTGAGGATTTGCATGAAGTTTGGCCCTCTGAGGTAAGGTGAACAGGGCATTGTGTAGAGAAGCCGCAGAGATACCACAAACGCATAGTGAATGATGCTTCTGACCCATAGATGCTGGGACTGAGAACCACGTATCTGGGCAGGGGCCAGAAGCAAGCAGGCGGGGAGCAAACAGCTGACCCTTCCCCCGCTGTAACCACCACTCCCTCATCTTCTTAAATGGCGCCTTTTACATAGTATGGCTTACGACTATGCGAACTGGATTTGAGAAGTTTTTAGACCAAAGTCCTGCCTGATAGTAATATCACTTTACCTGTAATCAATACATGTTGATTTAGTTCTGAATGGAGGGGAATCCAGCTATTTGGGATTGAAGCTTTTAACCAGGCTCTGGATGTTTTCCTCTTGGCATCAGACAACTGTTTAACTTAGTAAAGGGAATAGCCTAATCTTCGTATCTAACTGAGATTTCAGGCTGCAAAGGTGGCCCAATTTCTCTCTCCCTCCCCTTCCCCCATAGCATATGGCCTAACAGGTTGCTTGGCACAAAACAGGCAACTCGAATATTTGTTGAATGAAAACTAGTGGGGGAAAAGGACACATTTAAAAACAACAAAAACAGGCAATATGGTTTGAGAACGTAAAAGCTGGAAAGCTTTTGAGCCCTCTGATTCAGGGAGTGCCTCTTTTGTAAGAAGAGTCTGCCAATTTTAACACTAAAATGGCAGAACACTAATATTCAGGGTAATAGGTTGTCTGTGTTTATACAACCAACTGTGCGTGCAAATCTGATATCCTTCTTTCGGCACAAAGTGAATCAACTTTGCCACTCTAAGGATTCCTGAACACTTTACTAATCCGATGATACATTACAGCAAAAACAAAACCTGCCTTGGCACTCGGTAACAATCTTCACTAGAGTTACTCCTTAGTGGCCTTGCTGTACACCTCAAGGTGGAAGTCTGCCTTTGAGTTTATTAAGTTCTGACTTAAAGAGGCAGAAGTTGACAAGTCACAAAAAGTAAATTCAATTCACTATTTTTTTAACAGGACAAGCTGGTATTTGGTTTGTGGTGTGAGGCCTCTGTAAAGTTCTGCCCCTTTACTTGTCTCTTTTGGCATACAAAAAAGTCACTAAAAAGTGAAACTCTTGAAGCTGGCTACTCAGATTAAGGTTTAAAAAAAGCAGGGCAACCCACCACACTATACTGGGTAAAACCATTTTATTAACTGACCAAAGCACTTCATTTTGTTTTCTGATTTGAGGTAAAACCATTAAACACAGTTCACAAGAAAATACAATGACTATTCAACTACAAGAAACCTAATTGTTCATATAATACTTTTACAAATTCATACAACTGTACAGTCTACTTAAGCTAAGTTTATTGTTAATCAAAAGACCAATATCAAAGACCAAGACACTTGACTACTATTCTTGCAGTGGCTATAGTTTTGTAACAACAGAAGAATAACTGTTACTTTATGAATACACTTTAAAAACCACTTGGCTAGGGATGTATACAGTTTCCTCATTCTTCAGGGGTGTGAAGGCTCTTAGGAGAGCAATCACCTGTCCCTGTCCTGCATGCCCCTCTCTCACATCCAACCACGTAAAATAACCATGAACGTGGGGATTGGGAAGATAGTCCTACAATCTTATTCATGTATTTCAGGTTTTTAGGCAAGCCAGCTGATTCTTTCCAAAGCTTGCTTTTGAATGTTCACATCCTGTTTTAATCCTCACTGTAGATTACTATGTTAATGAGGGCATCTGAGGGTCCCAAGGCGGACAAGGACAATGGTGCAGACTGGAAACAAAGAAAGTAGATTTCTTGCAGTTGAGCCCAGCTTTGAGATTTCGTTTTGTTACTGGACACCTCTCTTTAATCAATACCAAAGCCTGTGGAACACTGCAGATTTGCTTTAGAGGTAGATAAAACAGAAATCATGCAGTTAAGTCAATTGAGAAATAAGGGATTTGCTGTCTTCAGAGAACATCATGACTAAAAGTTGATCCTTTGTTCCTTGATGCTTGAAGGACTTCGCACGTTTAACATTTTTACCTGTTTGGGGCAAATACCCACGTCTTACCTGTCTCTCAGGAAAAACAAATTCAAATGCAGCCTGTACTGACTACAGATAGAAGAAAAACAGTAATAACATTTGTATTACAGCACTGCAGTTCACTTTCTGGATCTGTGACACACGAACATATCATGCATTCTAAGACAGAAGTTAGCTTTATCAGTGTCACTAGTGATGTTAATTAAAAAAATGTACAGCAAGTTCAAAACTTCTCTAAATATTGAAATCACCATGTTTTAAAGACAGACTGGAATGTTACAAATGATTCTGCAAAATACAAAAATAGATATGCTTCCACCGAAGGCTTTAATCATTTTTCCGAGCGCTCTCATCTTTCGGCTCCTCCTCATCTGAGTACACGGTGGGCTCCTCCCCCTCCTTCAGCAGTTTGCCCACGTGATGATACTTGACTGGAAGGAGAGGGGAAGACACAATGGTCACTCTCACGCTTTCGAGAAAAATCATGACATTTCATTTGAAAGCACTTGTGAGAGGCCTACAAACGACACAGTAGCTTGTTGGGCTTCTTGAAGGTGGTTTATACCACAGTCCCAGCCAAGTCCCAGGGAGTTAGTTAGAGTTTTGTTCAGCAGACAAAAATATAGAACAGGTAGCGATGCCTGACAACGAGTGTGCAAGGTAATGTCAGAATGAGTTGTGTTTGTGCATAGGAGGTTTAGCAGAGCAAGGGCTTGTTATGACTTAGGTGGAAGGGTTGCACAACACTTTGTGGGAGAAGGATATGCTTTGGAAAATGTGTAGAAGAACTTGGGGAGGGAGGGGTTTCCAGAAAATGCAATACCACACACAAAGGCATGCAGGTGTGACCGAATGTATCTGGGGGAGCAATAAAGAGACCAAGTTGGCAGGAGTAGACTGGGAGTAGCGCTAGCCAAACAGGGTGGGGAAATCTTAAGACAAATGTGGAAAGCCAGCCTGAGGAGTCCGGACTTATCCCATAGGTGGCAAAGGGCCTTGAAAGTTTACAACAAAGGAATGACAGGGCAAAACAGTGCTGTGGACACAACGGTATCACTGTGTATAGAGGGCAGGGCAGATTACGGTTAGGAGAGCCCAGGAGCAGGGTGACCAGGAGGCCAGCAGGTGGATCCACATGCAGAGGAACAAGAGCCAGGAGGAGGGGGTGTCCGTGGGGATGCGAAGGGAAGGATATGAGACACGTAAAGGAAGCTGGAAACATGAGTTAACGAAGTGAAAACTGGAGATTCCGTGGACCGAAATGGGGACTCTGGAGAGGGAGCCACTCTGGAGGGGCACGTGACTGGAGACTGACAACAGGGACTGGAGAAGTGAAATCAGTATTGGCAAGAAGCAGGTCCCTGGAAACGTTTGAGAAAGAAGGTTCAATGGAATCGGGGGGTAGAAACCATACTGCAGGGAGCAAGGAGGGATGGAGCAATGGTTAGGGACAACCACGGATTACTAGGTGGTTGTCTGACAGTGAAGGGAAGGAGTGATAATAGTCTAGTGGGTGAAGGGGAGAGCAGGAGACGGAATTCTCCCCCAACACGGGGCAACAGCTATACGTGGTTAAAGGGAAGTGGTAACAGCGAGGCCAGAGAGCACTGGAGATGTTGGAGAAAATAGATTTAAGAGGGCAACCAGAACGTAAGGGACCTGAGAAGGGGCGGAGTCAGCAGACAACCACCATATTGCCTGTATTATTAGGGCCAAGCTAACGTAGGGTTAATCATCTCAAAGTCAGAGGCCAAAAGAACTCCTCTTTCTGAGTATCGGTAGGAATTAGAGGAGTAACCAATCTGTTTAACCAGGCAACCGGAGCTACTTTGGTGTGAAATAATCGTCAGGAACAATTGTAACTTCCCTATTTGAACATTTTATAAAGGTCCCTAGGGTGCTTGGGACTGTGCAAGACAAATAAAAGCCGGGTGGCGCCTCAGAAACCTGCCTTAAGGGGAATCCACGCCAGCTCTGAGTGTAGCTGAAGTGTCACAACAGTATTTGGGGCTAGCCTTAGTTTAAGGGGTTGGGGGAACCACACTTTTTACCCCACTGATGAAGGCAAGCCCTAGAAAATAGAGCTTTGTAAGTTATGAATTACGACTCATTGGTTTCATATAGAAGAATCTATTGTTACAAAGGCATCCTGAAGATGCAAAAAATGAGGGACTCTTAGATAGCTGAATTATGTTTTCAGAGTAAAAAGACTTGCCTCTGGACTTGAAAGCTATTAGTCTGCTTGGGATCCAAATTCTAAAGGTAGAGCCATACCTGGCTAATTATTAATCCAGAACTCTCTGAAGTCAGCATTGTTTTCAAAGAAAATGGTTGGATTTAGCCAAAAAAGCCAATAATATTGAACAGATTATAGAGAATGGCAAATAGAAAATGACACTTACAATGAAAAATCCCCCTCAAGGAAATGGTCACTGTCTTTATATACTGTTTCAAAGCTGGGAAAGATTATTATTCAAATTCTTAGCAGTGAAATATTGCTAAAGTGATCATCAAACACTTGGGTTGGACAAAAGCCAGTTCCCCAATTCTCAAAATATGAACTTAACCCCCGTCCTTACTCCCCCCCAGAGACCTCAGCCCATACCATAAGCCAGGAAACAAGTGTCTCCTTTTTGCTTTCTTCTTAAAAACGCAGACACCATTGTTGCTGGGCAGATTATAAGCATCATTTGTAGATGAGGCCTATAGTTAGGCTCAATTAGATTCAAAGAGAAGCTGTTTTGTAGAATACAAGTCTCTCATTCTTTAACAGAAATGTGGGCTGCTTTTAAACGGCAAGTTCTACAAGTGAAAATCCCTCTTTCTGTAGCCAAGATGGCCACTCTCCTTTCCCCTGCACACCAAGCACCAAATCCTATTGTGAAATCTATGCAAACCTCTCAAAAATTTAAAAAACAGAAACCCAGGTTTCCACAGAGAACTAGCTAGAAATTGGTATGCAATCACGGCAAGTGACTCAGCACTGCTGCAATTACTTCAAGCCATGAACTTGATCCGTCCAAGATTCAGGAGCCTATCAAAACGCTTCCCAGTTGCAGCCTGCTTAGTAATAACTATTGTACTGCCGTGAATCCCATTAGTGGTAGAAATTTGATCCAGGCACAATTAAAAAAAAAAAAAAAACAACCGCTTACAAGTGAACTGAGAGTCCCAGTCATTCAGGGTCTCCTGCTGGGCAGGAGTGAGGTCAGAAAGGTCATCGTACTCATCCTTCAGTGCTTCCTTATCCAGGCAAAACGTGGCAAGGCCCCTGGATGCATCTCTTCCGGCAAAGACCCCGTATGGCCCCTCTTTAAAAACAAAACAAAACAAAACCAAAGTCGATTATTTATTAGGCAGTCAATTTCTCTGTGGTTCACACACAGAAAATGGCTTCCTTACCCATTAACATGGAGAGTCAATTTCTCTGTGGTTCACACACAGAAAATGGCTTCCTTACCCATTAACATGGAGAGCCTGCTTTTTGAGTATCAAATTCCATTTGGAAACCATAAGTGATGTTGATCCTTTGATCATTACCTAGTGGATACTGAAAGACCTGTTGTCATTAAACATTTAAACAACTAAAACTAAATCAAAATGCTATACATTAGCATTCATTTCTTGTGATTTTCAAACAGCTAATATAAAAGCCATAAATGATTATCTACTGGGGGGGAAGGTGTTAGTAGGGAATGATCCAAGATAATAGTGAGTTCGTGGGTCAGAATTCGACTTCTGGACATTGAACCTGGAGCCTGGCTCTGTTCTAGGCACTTGGGCTGCATCAGTGAAAGTTATGGATTCTGAAGATAAGAAACACTAAAGTGTAAATGAAAACATCTTCTTATAAACATACTCTGATACGATTTAATGAGTCAAAAGCGTCTTATAGACATCTTTGGTTGCAAGACTAGACTGTGTTAAACATTAACATGTGGTATCTGCAGGAGAAATCATTTTATGAATATCAGTGGTTCAGATATCTATCCACAGGTTACATAATCTTCAGTGTCAACAAAGAAGAGATGGCACGGGGCTCAGGTCTGTCACCCTGTTTTGGGTGGGCTTGAAGACTGTGAAAATTCTGTAAGATATCTGAATGCTATTATACATAATATTATGCTATTATATATGATACTAAATTTTTGTCTAAGAGAGCAGTGAATCATTCTGTAGGTACTTACAGTGGATTTTTAGGCATATTTAAATATTGCACAAGTAAATGAAGAGAAGCCAGTGTACTTTAAACAATGTGTTGTTTCCCCAAAGGTGGACTGAGTAGCAAGTCTGACATGAAAAAGTTTGTAGGTAACCACCATGCCAAGTATGAGAACAGATCAAGTTTCATTACGATCTGGCCACCTGAAACCTCAATCCACCAGGATTCTTTTATTTTTACAAATTAGACGAAATTTATGATCAACTTTTAAATGCACATACGAGTCCAAAGAAAAATGGTTATTTTTAATCATCATTACATACTACCGTTTCCACTAGAGAAGGTAAATAGGCCAAGTGCACGGGTTTGGACCTCACCATTTCAGAAATTATGGTCACAGAATACTTAAACAATCTGAGGGGAGCACTGAAAGTCTTTGGAGTTATATATATTATTCACCAGAATGTACAGTCACTAGAATGTAAGCTCCAGGAGCAGATTTGTGCCTGTTTTGTTCACTGCTGTATTCCCAGCACCCACAAAAGTGCCATGCATACAATAATATCATTAAAAATAATGAATAATTTTTAGGAATCCTTTATAACATCAAGTATAATTTCCAAATGATGTTGTCACATATTCATGGCCTCACTGGACAATAGTGCAGGTAGAGACTGAGAGTTCTCACAATGGGCCATCCTTATCATTTTAAAGAGGGACAACTAAGGCCCAGAGAGAACAATGCTTTGCTCCAGGTCACACAGCTGGTCAGTGATCCAACCAGGCGGAGAACCCAGGTTGCCTGACTCCCAGTTTCGGGCTCCGTACACAGGCCTACATTCCTCTCAATGACTTTGCAAACTACAATCATGTGATGATGCTCCAGGCACACGTTTCAATTGCTTTATGGTGTAGCTCAGTAAGAACAGATATTGACATGATTATGCTTATTGATAATGCCTTTAGGTGTGCCACTGTAAGTGACAAATAATGTAGGTGTGGTTTTCAAATTATCTTGACCGTTACATGCCTACAGAAAGTAGGTCTTCTAAAATCCTCCACGAGGAAAAACTGCTAAGTGGGAGAGTTCCTTAAGAACCTTAGCACATCTGATTTTGATGAGCTGGACTGGGAGAGTAAAACAAACCAGGAGCCGGGATGAAGGCAGGTCACTGCCTGCTATCCTCTTCCTCGTCTCCAGAGCAGTGGCCATACTCCCTGAGCCCCCTTATTTTTAGAAGCATCCATATTGGAGGAGCTATAAAATCTCTTCTTCCTCCTCTGATCCAAACATTCTATAAAGCAGAACTTTCCAAACCTGGATTCTTCTCGAATTTGCCTGGGGGTGGGTGTGTTAAAATGCAGATTCCTCGATCTTCCCCCCCTCCCGCGGTTATGGATATTAGGCCAGGAATCTGTATTGTACCTCAAACGCATCAGGTGATTCTGATCCGTAACCAAGCTTGGAAAAGCCTCATCTCCACGGCCCCGTCAAGCCTGTCCCCCTCCAACAGCTCAGCAGTCACCCACCCCTCATTTCCCCTCTGGTTGGCTTTTCCTGAAATCCCCACACCCAGCGGCCATCATAGCCCTACCCCTCTTGTTTCTCCGGATCCTCCCACTTCTCCCTCCCTCCATTTTAATTTTTTTTTTTTTTTGGCTTCTAGTCCTTTCTCTCCTGCTACGGAGTATAATACTGTGTTACCTTCTCGTCTTGCCACATTCCTGTCGTCCGCTACATTCAGCCTTCCTCATCCAGCTCCCTTCCCCCATGGAGCCTCCCTTGTTCACCTCCCAGCTTTCCCCGTCTGCCACACACAGCACGCGCGCACACACATACCAAACACATGCCACACACATACCTGACACATGCCACATTCCTAGCGCACGCGCGCTCACGCACACACACTCACACGACTGACAAGCCGCATACACTGAATACGCACACACACATAACTCACCGCCACGCACAATGCTCCTACCTGCTGCTAATCCCATCTCCGATTCCCTTCTCCCAGAACCTCACATTCCACCATGGCTACTCCTGGCGTCATCGGCCTTCGCGTCCCCTCCAAGGCTGGACCTCCCTACCTCCTCCCGCCCTCCCCCCCATCAGGTTTCCCTCGAGACACCCTCATTTCCTTTCTCCAGCCAGACACCATCCCCTCCTTCCAGGAACCCTCAAACCCGATACCTTCGAAACCCCCCAACACTGCGCTCTGCTGTGCCACCACCCCCAGCCCCCGCCTTCCAGCCTCGCGATCTCACCCACCCGCCCCCGGCTTAAGCGCTTCAGCCGTCTTCCTCCAGCCCACGCCGGGGCTGGCGGCGCGGACCGGGAATTCTGCGTTCCCCACTGGCCCGCAGCCCTTCTAGGACGCCTCTTGCCCCCTGCCCGCCCGGGGAGCCGCCCTGCCCCGCCCTCCCCGGCTTGCCGCCATTCCGCCCCCACCTCCCCGGGGCGCCCCGCTCCCCCTCGCCTCTCCGGGACCCAGCCCCGTGCCGGGGCTCCTTCTTTTGTCTTTGGGGCCCCCGGCCGGCCGCCGTACCAGGCCCGTAGAACTTGCGGCCTTTGGTCACGTCGAACACCTTGCCGTTGATGGCCATGAGTATACGCGGGTCCTGGACGCCGTCGAAGCGCCGCAGCTCGGCAGGGGTGAAGTCGCGCCGCTTAAGGCGGGGCAGCGGGGGCGGCTCGTCGTCGTCGCTGTCGCTGGCCGTCGGCTGGTCCCCGCGCACGATCTTGTAAAGCAGGAAGATGCAGAGGCCGAGCAGCAGCAGGTTGAGCGGCGACGTGAAAATCTCGTGCAGCAGCCCGCCGCCCTCTAGCTCGCTCGGGTCGGCGCCGGTCGCCGCCACATCCTCGGCAGCCATGATCGCTAGAGCAAAGGTTGGGCCGGGATAGGGAGGGCTCCGGAACTGGCTTTCTCCTCCCTCTCCGCGAGCTAGTGGCGCGCGGGGCCCGGCGGACAAGGACTAGCCAGCGGAGGAGGCGGAGCCAGGCGGTGGCAGGGCCGGATGGGCGGAGCCTCTCAGCCCCGCCTCCCCGCGGCCTCCGGAGCTCCCGGCGCTGCTCAGTCGGGGCCCGCCTAGCTCAGGACCCCCACCTTGCCTCGGGATGGTAGCTCCCCTCCCCCAGCCGGATCCTGCCTACCCCGCCGCCGAGATTGCGGAACACACCCCTCAGCAATACCTGCGAGGCCTGGCCCCAGCCTCACGCCATCCCCACGCCATCCTCTAGCTTAACCGCGACGCAGCACGCTGCCCTCCTCCGCACCCCCAGGTGCTCGTCGCACAGCGACCCGCTCGGCCTTGCCGGGTTCTGTGTGAGGCCCCGTCCGCCACCTGATGCGAGCCAGACACTCCGACTCCATTTCCCCTGCTTTAAGCTTCTCCCCGCCTTCCAATCCGAAGACTCATCTTTCCCCGGCCAACCCTCGGGACCACGAGACTCTCTTAGAAGATGGGAAACTCACTCCTTGAGCTCCTTTCCCACCCTAGAGACCCAGACTACCCATTTTCACCTTGGGAATCCCCATTCGCTGCCCTTGACGACCTTTCTCCAATCCTCCCCCGACCAGATGCTGTGGGGCAGACACCCCCGGGATAGCTAAAGTCAGTGCACAGGCCTCATCTGACAGCTCTCCCAATATCTGGGGAAACAGATCGGATCGTCCGATTTGCTTTGGGTTCGTTTTTGGAACACTAAATCCTTTTGCAGTCACTGATTTGCTCAATCTCATTGCAATCACTGATTTGCTCTTGCATCAGCAAGCAACATTCTGTTGCGTTTTTTTGTTTGTTTGTTTGTTTTTGTTTGTCTTTCTCAGAATAGTGACCAAAGTTTCTTTGTTTGGCAGCGTTCTTCTATTTGAAGTCGGTCGAGCTATCCTTGGCAGTCAAAATAGCCCTGTGCTGGAGCCCAGAGGAAGGTGGGAATTTGGAAGGATCCTAGGTTTGGTCCCTTCGTTTCCTCGGTATTTCATCCGGCCTTTGATGTGCTAACCAGCTGCACAGGAGCGGCCTTACGGAGGAAGCAGAGTCTATACCCTTCAGAGTCCTAATCTGGCCGCCCTCTTTATGGTGGCAGGGGGAGGGGAGCGGAAGCAAGGATAGAGAGAAGGGGGAAAGAATAATTAAAACCAAGCCATGTACACATCTGCAGCCCAGAGCAGTACTTTTCCATCAAGAGTTCTTGCACAAAATTTACTCCCCCTCCCAACAGGCAGGAGACTGGAGAGAATTGGCTTCTTACCTCAGAATTTGAAAAATTTCTGGCACAAACTGCTTCCATCCCTGCCCCCACCCCATCTTCTTAAATCGTTTAAAAAGTGCATATGAACTGAACAATCTTTAAATCGGGCCCACACACTTTTATTCACAGATCTAAATTTAGGATTAGCTGAAATGGCCTTTCCAGATCTTTCGTCAAACCTCTTCAATTTAATCAAGGGGAAACAGGCTGAAACTGGGGGCACTCGGCTGTAGTTAGAACCTAATTATCTTTAAAAAAAAACTGTGTACGGCCAAGACATTTAAAAAACCAAAAAACTTGTGAAAAATATTTACATTTGCAGCAAATATGACAAAGTGTTAATATCTTTTAAGAGCTCATTTCGACTGACAAGAAAAACCTAAGAGTCTAGTCAATGAATGGGCAAAAATCGAAATAGGGAGTTCTCGGAAGAAGGGATACCAATGGTGAATAAGCATATGCAAAATGTTCAGTCTCAATAGCAATGAAAAATGGAGATGACACTGTCACCTACCACTTTCCTATAGAAAGGATAAAAGACACACACACACAAAAAGGTTGGGGTGATACACAATGCTGGCCAGAGAGCTGTGCGCTAGACTCTTGTACACTGTTGGGGGGAGTAGAAATTGGTATAACCTTTTGTTATCCATAAAAATATTTTCAATCCACTGATCCCACTTCTGGAAATCTACTCTTTGGTTCAGTAATTCCACCACTAGGAATCTCTCCCAAGGAAACATTTAGAAATGCAAATGAAGATTTCATTACTAAGCTGCTCATCAAAGAATCATTTGTAATATGGAAATACTGAAAACAACCTAAATGTTCAACTTTGAGAAATAGCTGACTAATCCACTTGGATTGTGACAAAACCATAAAATGGTGTATGATGCAGCAACCCAAATGTTATCATGACACAGGAAGATGCTTGCGTTTTAATCTTGAGAGAGAAAAACAGGATACAAAACTATACACAGCATGAGCTCAACTATGTAAAAAAAAAATGCATAAAAGGAAGCCCGAAAGGAAACATGCTCAAATGTTAACTGTTGTGATTGTTAGCTTCTTCTTTATATTAGTCTACATTTTCCAGAATGAGCACATGTCCCTTGTAGCCTCAGGGGAGAAAATGGTTTATTATTTCTTCTCTGAAAAAATGTAGAATGTATTATAATACATGTTCACTACAACAAACCTAAACAGTATGTAAGTGTATAAAGTGAAAAATGAAACTCGTTTCTCCCCCTCCCAGCTCCCCAGACAATCTTTAAATCCGGCCCACACATTAGCAGTTTGGTCTATATGCCTGCAGACATATGAGACACACACACACAGATTTTGTTTTACAAAACTATGGAAATTTTTAAAATAATAAATGATTCTTCAGGGGTTTTATTCCTGACAAACAGAGATACAAAGTAAAAAATAAGAACAAGCCATTAGCTCCCACCCAGATAAACCATGTTGGACAGTTTTAAAAGTCATATTTGTTTAAGGTTATAAAATTCAAACTATGGAAAGATACAAAAGGTAAATTAAATCCCCTCTTCTCACCCCTGGTTCTCTCTCCTCAAAGGTAACCGCTATTAAAAGTGGGGAAAATGTCAGACAGAGAAAGACAAATACTGTGTGATATCACTGATATGTGGAATCTGAAAAAAAAAAATAACAAAACAAAACTAAACTTAAAAAAACAGATTGTGGAATGATGGTTACCAGGGGCTGGGGGTGGGGGAATAGGAGAGATGTTAAAGGACACATATTTGCAACTAGTAGATAAATAAGTCCTGGAGATCTAATATGCAGTACAGTGATCGTAGACAACAAAATCATATTATAAACGTTAAACGTGCTAAGAGACTAGATCTTAATTGTTCCCACCACTAGAAGAAATGATAATTATGTGAGGTGACAGAGGTTTTAGCTAACACGACAGTGGCAATCTATAACAATATGAATGTAACAAATCAATATGTCATACGCCTTAAACTTACACAATGTTATATGTCACTTATATCTCAATAAAAAGCGGGGGGAAATGTTTTTATGGAGGGCTAGGGGGTTTAAAAATTTTCACTTATCACGGTCCAGTGTCCTTCCTGCTATACCTCTGTAGCAGGGTACACCCTCGGAGGGTTAATGGATTAAAGTCCTGCTTCATACAGAGGTTAGAAAATTTGTGCCATTGAAAACCTCAAGAAGTGATACAGCTTGAAAATATAAATGCTTTCAAAGCAGATTTGATGTTCAATAAAGCGGGCTATTAGGTAAACACTGAGATGTTGAGATTGTTGAAGGCAAGCCTCCTACCATTCCAGCTCATGTCACAGCACTCCGTGGGAAGGTCTCGTCCAGAGTGGCAATTCTCAAGTTCTCTGGAAATAAGCCAGGTGCTCCTGACTAAAAAGCCCTCTCCAGAACATGAGAGTTGCATTATATATATTCTTTTCTTCAAATCAGTGTCTAAAGCCTATGTATTTGACCTGAGGACTACTTATTTCCCAAGATATATGTTAAGTCTTCTAATGTTTCCAAACTTCTTGCCTCCTTTAAATTATTTTCAAAGGTTTTAAAGAACTCTTAAAGAAAAATAGGACAATG
Organism: Balaenoptera musculus; assembly: GCF_009873245.2. NCBI lineage: Eukaryota > Metazoa > Chordata > Mammalia > Artiodactyla > Balaenopteridae > Balaenoptera > Balaenoptera musculus. Next base: position 100,054,452 of record NC_045806.1, on the reverse strand, counting down.
GGCTGATTAGCTAGAAAAGGTGTGGGAAGGAATTCAACCTCACTCATAATCAAATAAATCCAAAGGAACGTAATAGCAACATATTTTTCATCATTCAAATTATTGGAGCATTCTTTTCTACCTTTTGTTGTTTGAAGCTTTTTAAGAACTTGGTGTTGGCAAGCACTCTGACACAATGCTGGCCAGAGTGAAATTGCTAGGATGAAAGAGTCATCTTGTTCACCAGTGTATTTCATGTCTGCCATGTAGTAGGTGATCAATAAATATTTGTTGAATTACATTATATTGTAATAAAATAGATAACTAATGAGAACCTACTGTTTAGCACAGGGAACTCTACTCGATGCTCTGTGGTGACCTAAATGGGAAGGAAATCCAAAAAGGAGGGGATATATGTATATGTATGACTGATTCACTTTGCTGTACAGCAGGAACTAACACAGCAGTGTAAAGCAAATATACTCCAATTAAAAAAACTGATTTTAACGATCAAAAAAATAAATTACATTGTAAGTGGATGCAGACTTTCTAGAAAGCAGTCTTGGCAATATGCAACAAGAGCCTCAAAGTATTTGTACCCTGTGACCAAAGAATTTATCTTCTAGAAATTTTTCCTAGGGAAGTACTCAGAGATATGAGTAGTGATTTGTACAGAAAAATCACAGAGCCCAATACATGGTAGCAAAGAACTGGAAACCATGTTAAGTATCCAAAGATGCTCTCCATCTCACTCAGAATAAAAGCCCAAAGTTCTTACAGCGGCCTAAAGGCCCTGCAGGGTTTGCACCGCCCCACCCTGCCTTTACCTTTAACACTTTAGGACCTCATTCCCACTTCCTTCCCTGGTCACTGTGCTCCAGCCACAGTGGCCACCTCGCTGGCCCTTGAACGATCAGGCATATTCCAATTCCTCCGTACTTATGATTCCTTTTGCTGGACTGTTCTTCCCCAGATAGCCTCATGGATCATTCCCTCACTGCTTTCAAATCTCAAAACACCCTCCCCCAACTCTCCTTCCTTCCTTCTCAAATTTATTTTTCTCCATCGCAGTATCATTTACTCACTTTTTTGGTTATCTCCTCCAACGTGACTGTGAGTTATATGAGAACAGAGATTTTGTTTATTTCCTTCGCTGCTGTATCCCCTGTGCGTAGACTAGTGGCTGGCATATAGTAGGAGCTCAATAAATATTTGTGGACTTGATTTGTTTTTTTTAAATTTCTTTTCATTGAAGTATAGTTGATTTACAATGTTGTGCTAATTTCTGCTGTACAGCAAAGTGGCTCAGTTATACACGTATATACATTGTTTTTAAATATTCTTTTCCATTATGGTTTATCCCAAGAGATTGGGTATAGTTCCCTGTGCTATACAGTAGGACCTTGTTGTTTATCCATTTTAAATGTAATAGTTTGCATCTACTAACCTCAAACTCTCAGTCCATCCCTCTCCCTCCTCCCTCCCCCTTGGCAACCACAAGTCTGTTCTACATGTCCGTGAGTCTGTTTCTGTTTTGTAGATAGGTTCATTTGTGTCATATTTTAGATTCCACATATGAGTGATATCATATGGTATTTGTCTTTGACTTATTTCACTTAGTATGATAATCTCCAGTTGCATCCATGTTGCTGCAAATGGCATTATTTTGTCCTTTTTTATGGCTGACTAGTATTCCACTGTATATATGTACCACATCGTCTTTATCCATTCATCTATCGGTGGACATTTAGGCTGTTTCCATGTCTTGGCTATTGTGAATAGTGCTGCTGTGAACATAGGGGTGCGTGTATCTTTTTGAATTAGAGTTTTGTCCAGGTATGTGCCAGGAGTGGGATTGCTGGACCATATTGTAGCTTTATTTTTAGTTTTCTGAGGAACCTCCATACTGTTTTCCATAGTGGCTGCACCAACTTACATTCCCACCAACAGTGTAGGAGGGTTCCCTTTTCTTTTGTGGACTTGATTTGAATATGGCAACCCATTATGTTAAATATACCTGTACAGAAAAAAATATGAAGGAAATACACATAAAAGTTAATAACAGTTATCTCTGGGTTGTGAGATTATGGGTAATTTTTGCTTACTTTTTTATATAGTGAGCATAAATTTCTTTTATTATTATAAAAAGCAATACAAAGTTCAAACTTTTAAGGGATAAATACAAAATTCCAAATCAACTATACGTCAATAAAATTAAAAAGAATTCCAAAGTTGCCAACTATGTCTTAAGTAATAGGAGTATATGGATGCCACACTTTCAATTTCAGAGACTAGAGTAGGCAGCACTTGGTGCTGAGATTCTACAGAGACCCAAAAGGGGTCTGCCCGTCACATCCCCTCTTGAAGTCCTATTTCATGCTAGGCGCTGTGGTAGGTGCTGGGGATTCAAAGTCTTTGCCCCCAAGGAAGGAGCTCACTCTCTAGTAAGGGGAGACAGACAGCCAAAGTGTTATAGATGCTGTGATCGTGGTCTACACACAGTAAGAAGGAGGTAGGCAAAGGAGGGATGGGAGGTCTGATCCAGGAAGGTTTTGTACAAGAGGTGACATTTGAGCTGAGTCTTGAAAATGTTTGCCAGATGGACAAGGAAATTGATGAGTTTTCTAGGGAAACCAGTGGTTCTCAAGCTTCGGTGAGGATCGGAATAATCTGGAGAGGGGAGAAGGTACTTATAAGATGTCTCTTCCTAGGATCAGCCCTCAAAGATTCTGATCCAGTAGGTCTAAAGTAAAGTCTGAGAATCTGCATCTTTAGGAATAGCTAACATTACTTGGGCACTTATTTGAGCACTTATTATGTGCCAGGCAATGTTCTAAACCCTTTGTATGGAATAACGCTTGTGCTCCTTTTTTTATTGAAATATATTTGACTTATAACCTCGTGTAACTTTAAGGTATACAGCAACGTTAATTTGATACATTTATATATTGTAATATATTTGCCATTGTAGCGATAATTAGCACCTCTATCTCGTTACCTAATTATCATTCCTTCTTAGTGGTTGGATAACTCTTGGGCTTTGCATAAAACACTCTGAGGCAGATGGCGTGTGGGGCACTCCCTGTGGGAGTGACTGAGGCTGTATTGTGACCTCACCTCAGCTCAACTTCTCCCTCTGCCTGATCCTGCTTCTTGGCCTGACCATTCAGGCACAGGACCCAAGAGCACTGACCAATAAATTTCCTTTGCACTAACCTCCATCACGGAGCCTGTTTTCCCAGGGACCCCAACTTGAGACTCTAACGTTCCATGATCTGGCCTCAGCCTACCTATCTCCTGCTTTATGTCTTTCTACTTCCTCCTTACCCTCAACACTCCAACTTTACTGAAGCTAGGAGTGACGTGGCCAACATCGCAGCTAATGTGCATTTATTGAGTGCTACAAACACTTAACAAATATTGCCTCATTTATCTCACAACGAATTAGGTTCTACTATCATTCTCTTTTTATAGATGAGGAAACCGATATACATAGAGGTGAAGTTACTTGCCCAAAGTCACACAGCTAGTTAAGAGGCAGAGCTGGGATTTAAACCCACAAGTCTGGCCCAGGCTTTCCATGAGATCATTTCACTTTTTAGAAATATCATACCGGTAGGACAATTGAGGATGCACTGGAGGGCGAATGCTAGAGCAGGGACACCAGTGAGGTTGTGACAGCGTGGACACACATGCGGGGATGAATAGGATCGATGTTAAGGAGTTGGATGGGACAGAGCTTAGGATTCCTCCCCTACTTCTCCTACTCTCTCTACATCCAATTTATGTCCCAAACCCTTGGTTGGGTGTGTGGACAGAAGCTCTATCATCCACCAAGAGGAAGCATGCGGGGGGAGAGCAAACTTGCAGAAAGGACCTTGTCTTCAGATGGGGACTGTGTCTTAAAGTGTGGTTCATGGCCCAGCGGCGTTGGCTGGGAGCTTGTTAGAAATGCACGATCTTGGGCAGTATCCCAGACCCACCGAATCAGAATCTCCATTTTAACAAGACCCCACATGAGTCACCTGCACATTAATGTTTGAAAAGCACCGGCAGATATATTTAAAATAGATAACCAACAAGGACCTACTGTATAGCACAGGGACTGCTGCTCAGTGTTCTGTAATAACCTAAATGGGAAAAGAATTTGAAAAAGAATAGATACATGTATATGTATAAGTGAATCACTTTGCTGTACACCTGAAACTAACACAACATTGTTAATCAACTATGCTCCAATATAAAATTTTAAAATTTTTAAAAATACAAAAAAGAGAAAAGCACAGACAGAAGGAACATGCTGGAGAGATCCAGTAATGTAGCCAGTGGAGTCCTGGGGCTTGGAGCTCAGGCTGGGGGTCTGGACCGGAGAGATAAAGGCAGGAGGGACCAGGCTGTGAGTGGGAGTTGAAATGTCACTGGCGTTGAATCGGATCACCAGGGAGAACATAGGGCAGAGGTGCTGCCAAGGTTCAGTGCACAGTGTGCTAACCCAAGGCTGAAAATTGTTGGCCCTGTGACAAGAACTGGCTCCAATCCATGCTTATTTGACCTTCGCATTTATGTTACTTTAAAAAGTATTAGATGTAAACACTTAACCAAAAGATTTTTACATAAAACCCGTATTTCTGACTTCTCTTAAAAAGTTGGACGATCTGGAGATTCCTTAAAAAACTGAAAATAGAACTACCATACGACCCAGCAATCCCACTACTGGGCATATACCCTGAGAAAACCATAATTCGAAAAGAGTCATGTACCAAAATGTTCATTGCAGCTCTATTTACAATAGCCAGGACATGGAAGCAACCTAAGTGTCCATCGACACATGAATGGATAAAGAAGATGTGGCACATATATACAATGGACTATTACTCAGCCATAAAAAGAAATGAAATTGAGTTATTTGTAGTGAGGTGGATGGCCCTAGAGACTGTCATACAGAGTGAAGTAAGTCAGAAAGAGAAAAACAAATACAGTATGCTAACACATATATATGGAATCTAAGGGAAAAAAAAAGGTCATGAAGAACCTAGGGGCAGGACAAGAATAAAGACGCAGACGTAGAGAATGGACTTGAGGACACGGGGAGGGAGAGTGAAGGGTAAGCTGGGGCGAAGTGAGAGAGTGGCATGGACATATATACACTACGGAATGTGAAATCAATAGCTAGTGGGAAGTAGCCGCATAGCACAGGGAGATCAGCTCGGTGCTTTGTGACCACCTAGAGGGGTGGGATAGGGAGGGTGGGAGGGAGACGCAAGAGGGAGGGGATATGGGGATGTATGTATATGTATAGCTGATCCACTTTGTTCTAAAGCAGAAACTAACACACCATTGTAAAGCAATTATACTCCAATAAAGATGTTAAGAAAAACAAAAGTTGGACGATGTGGCATTAGATCCCTGTGTGGCAACAGTTGGCAGAGCTGATTGGCAGCTGCCTCCCTCAGAGGGCACACCTACAGGAAGCCCACTGCTCCCTACTGTATCCCCAATGCCAAGACCAAATATCAGTCGTCTTTTAGCATATTTGCTCTGTTTTTCTTAATAGTAAAGAGGATAGTCAAATGTTTTTTTGTACCCATGACTCCATTGAAAATGGAAGGTGAAAGATAGAGAAGAGGGGAAGAGGGTTGTTACTATTGCTTCAAAAAAAAAAAAAAGGAGAGAGCAGGTTTCTTTGTGAATTCCAGCACGTACTACATTGTCACGTATCCACCATCCTCGCGTGACTCATTCAAATTACTTGCCTGGCATCTATAGGTTGTTAGCCAGTTGTAGAAAGAAAATGAGGGCCAAGGTAGAATCTTGGGGGAAGACTGCCATTTTAGGGAGAGGGAGAGGAAGAAGGACCAACCAAGGAGATTGAGATTAAAAACTCCCAGTGATGGGGGACTTCCCTGGTGGTCCAGTGGTTAAGAATCCACCTTCCAATGCAGGGGACGCGGGTTTGATCCCCAGTTGGGGAACTAAGATCCCACATGCCGCGGAGCAACTAAGCCTGCGCGCTTCAACTACTGACCCTGCATGCTCTAGAGCTTGTGTGCCACAACTAGAGAGCCTGCGCGCCACAACGAAAAGACCCTGCGTGCTGCAACGATAAATAAATCAATCAATAAGTAAGTAAATAAATATTTTTTAAAAACCCAAACAAACTCCCAGTGATGGAGAGACGACTAGGAGAGTGTGGTCTGACAGAAGCAAAGGGAGGGGAGACAGTTTCCCGGAGGGAGAGGTTCACAGTGCTGCAGAGGGATCAAGAAAAATGAAGACTAAAGAGTAAACTGGACTAGGCCACTTGGAAGTCCCAGGTTACCTATGCCACAGTCCTGGGAGTGTGGGAGCGTGAGAAGGACCAAAGCCTTGTTCCAGGGGCCTAGGGAGTGAGTGGGATGTGAGGATTGAGGAGATCCAGCTCTCAAACAATAAGCTTGAGGAGCTTGACTAAAGGGAGGGGGATGGAGGACAGAGGGCAGTTGGATTTCTTGGTTTGATTTGTTTTTCTGAGAGCTGTGATAGACTCAGGCTGTAGTCACAGAGCTAGTAGGTGTTTAGAGGTTGAAAAATACAGAAGAGAGGGGATATTAATCAACCCTGTGGCAGGAGGTGAGACAGAAGAGGATGAAATCCAAAGAAGGGGACAGGGGTAGGGATCGGAGGCAGGGATTGTACTTCATCCTTTAAGAGGAGGGCGAGAAAGATGCGGGGACCTCAAGACAGAGGGAATTCACACCTGACAGCCTCAATGTTTTCCATGAAGCAGGAGGCAAGGTCAACTGCTGGGGGAGTAAAGTGGGGAGTGGGGGGGGGGAAGAGCAGGGACTTGAGTGTTAGCCAAGATTAATATTTTCACCATTCCTTCCATAGGGGCTTTTAGAAACAGGAAGAAACAGGAGACATCCAGGCATTATGTTGCCTAGGAAACTCAGTGGTTTGCTAAAGCAACAGTAGGTTGTTTTTAATCTCCTTAACCCATTCGCATCCATTGTCACTTAAAAGAGAACTGGTGAGTAGGGATAGAAGCAGGGAGAGTTCTGCTTCACAGAGCACACAGCGGGCATCCTCTGTAGCTAAGGGAATGTAGAGGGGCAGGAGTGGCCCTGGGACAAGAGACTCCAATAAAATGGGAGGAATCATCAAGTAAGTGGCAGACAGTAGGTGTCAAAGACAAATTTCCTTTATTTCCTTGTGCTTGTGTGTGTCTACCGACACACACACACACACACACACACACACACACACACTCCATACCTCTGCATGTGTATAGGTGTGATTCCACTATACCACCAACCAGAAATATATAGTGTTAAAATGTGGGAATTATTCCTTCTTTGATTTTTTTTTTTCTGTGCGGCAGCATAATCTAACTGTTGCCTCTTTTCTCTGCTGTAGCTTCATCACTAAGTAAAATTTATTTTTCTCTCCCTTACTCAATCTTGCCACAAACGGTGGCCAAGGCCTGTGACATGGAGGTCTGGACTTTACTTGCCTCAGGAGGAGAGTGAACAGGCATTTGTTTTCAAAAAGTCTAGGTTATTGAGAGCTTAGAGCCGGATTGTCTGAGGGTGGAGGGCTCTGAGGGCGGTGGGGGGGGCATGAGTGCAGGCCAGCCCCGGAGAGTGCTAGATCCCCATAGCCTGGCCCCACACTGGGCATGGAGGCAGAGCCCTAGAGTATCCAGGATCTAGGCCCTGGACCCCTTCACTTCCCAGAAGCCTGCAGCAGGAGGTGTGTAAATTGTACTGAGAGAGACTTTTCCTCCAGGCTCAGTTGTCCTGCCTAAGGTTATGCGGTGCCTTTAACATCCACATGGCTGACCCATCCCACACCTCCCCTCCCACTTCCTTGATGTTCTTCAGCTCCAACGACCTTTTCCTCTACACCCCCTGCCCCCGTCAGCCACCGGCCCTCTTGATCACACACTAGACCTTTTTGAAAGCACAACTCTGGTTAAACCCAATCGTCCCCTTATTCCCTAATTGCACATAAACGACTGGACATTGTAGCAGAAGGCATCATACTCTAGTGGCTGGTCTCACTTGAAAAAATTTTTTTTGGAAAATAAGAAGTAAAACTGTTTTTATTCACAGATGACACAATCATTTGTATAGAAAATCCAATGGATGCTACAAATAAGCTCCTAGAACTTATGAGTGAGTTTAGCAAGGTTGAAGGATACAAAATTGACAAATAAATCTCAATTTTGGGCTTCCCTGGTGGCACACTGGTTAAGCATCTGCCTGCCAATACGGGGACACGGGTTCGAACCCTGGTCCGGGAAGATCCCACATGCCTCGGAGCAACTAAGCCCGTGCGCCACAACTACTGAAGCCTGTGCGCCTAGAGCCGGTGCTCCACAACAAGAGAGGCCACCGCAATGAGAAGCCCGTGCACCACAACGAAGAGTAGCCCCCACTCGCTGCAACTAGAGAAAGCCCATGTGCAGCAATGAAGACCCAACGCAGCCAAAAATAAATAAAATAAATAAATTTATGAAAAAAATCTCAATTTTATTTCTATATAATAGCAACAAACACTCAAAAATTGGGCTTCCCTGGTGGCGCAGCGGTTGAGAATCTGCCTGCCAATGCAGGGGACATGGGTTCGAGCCCTGGTCTGGGAGGATCCCACATGCCACGGAGCAACTAGGCCCGTGAGCCACAACTACTGAGCCTGCGCATCTGGAGCTTGTGCTCCACAGCAAGAGAGGCCACGACAGTTGAGAGGCCCACGCACCGCGATGAAGAGCGGCCCCCGCTTGCCGCAACTAGAGAAAGCCCTCGCACAGAAACAAAGACCCAACACAGCCAAAAATAAATATAAATAAATAAAAATTTTAAAAAAACACTCAAAAATTGAAATGAAAAAGTTATCATTTGCAATAGCATCAAAATATGAAATATTTTGGGACAAAAAGGCATACATATGATTCCATCAGTATAAATCTCCAGAAAATGCAATCTGATCTATAATAGCAGAAAGCAGATCAGCAGCTGCCTGGGGGTGGGGAATGGGGAGGGGCTCACTTGAAAATTTTTGACTATAATTCACAAATGGACAATGCAGTCCAACAGTTATGTTCTACAGTCACAGCCACTCTCCTTCTCCCACTCTCTCACTTTCTCCTGCTCTCATTCTCCGGGAGCGCTATCTCACACCACCTCCACTCCTCAAACCTCCCATATTCCCTCTCTATTCTCATTCTCCACAGATGACCTTGCATTGTATTTCAGTAAGAAAGTAGAAGCAGTTAGATGGAAATTCCATCATCTTCCCACCAATAACTGCCCCCATCTCTATCTACATTCTCTGTTTTCCTGCTTGGTGCAGCGCAGTGTCCTTCCTCCTATCAAGGACCTTCCCCTTGGACTCTGAATTCATCTCCCTCACATACTCTCAAGACCTTGGCTCCCACAGTTATCCACCCCCTCTCTCCTGCATATACATATCATCCTCTCTACTTGATCATACCTCTGTGCAAATAAACATGCTCTGGTGTTTCTTCTCTTATAAAACCCCCTTCCTTGACCCCAGATCTTCCTTCCAGCTACTGCCCCATTTATCTGCTCCCTAGATCTCCAAACTTCTCACAAGGGTTGTCTGTTCACACACACCATCTCCACACCCTCGCCTCCCATTCTCTCTTCTACCCACTCCGTTGGGCTTTTGCCCCCATCACTCCTTCAAAACCATTCTTGTCTACGCTCCCAATCCCAGGGACATTTTTGTAACCTTGACTTAGTCTCTCAACAGCATTTGACAGAATTGATCTCTGCCCCTCAAGATGCTTTCCTTACTTCCTTGGTTTCTGGGATACACATACTCTAATGGTTTTTCTCCTTTCTCACTGGCTACTCCTCCTCAGCCTTTTTTTTTTTTCTTTTTACGATTTCCACCTCTCTTACCAGTTTTTTTTTAAGATTTTTTTGATGTGGACCATTTTTTTAACATCTTTGTTGGAGTATAATTGCCTTAGAATGGTGTGTTAGTTTCTGCTTTATAACAAAGTGAATCAGCTATATGTATATGATATCCCCATATCTCTTCCCTCTTGCGTCTCCCTCCCACCCTCCCTATCCCACCCCTCTAGGTGGTCACAAAGCACCGAGCTGATCTCCCTGTGCTATGCGGCTGCTTCCCACTAGCTATCTATTTTACATTTGGTAGTGTATATATGTCCATGCCACTCTCTCACTTCGTCCCAGCTTACCCTTCCCCCTCCCTGTGTCCTCAAGTCCATTCTCTACGTCCGTGTCTTTACTCCTGTCCTGCCCCTAGGTTCTTCAGAACCTTTTTTTTTAAGATTCCATATATATGTGTTAGCACATAGTATTTGTTTTTCTCTTTCTGACTTACTTCACTCTGCATGACAGTCTCTAGGTCCATCCACCTCATTACAAATAACTCAATTTCATTTCTTTTTATGGCTGAGTAATAGTCCATTGTATATATGTGGATGTGAACCATTTTTAAAGTCTTTATTGAATTTGTTACAATATTGCTTCTGTTTTTACGTTTTGGTTTTTTTTTTTTTTTTTTTTTTTTGGCTGCGAGGCATGTGGGATCTTAGGTCTGCATTGGAAGGCGAAGTCTTAACCACTGGACCACCAGGGAAATCCCTAGCAGATTTTTAAATGTTGGAGTGCACCAGGTATGTCCGGGGCCAGCATCTGTTCTCACTCTCTCCCTAGATAATTTCATCCATCATCCAGTCCTACGACTTAAAATGTGATTCAGAGACATGACTCACATACTTAAACTATTTACTCTGGTCTTATCCCAGACTTCAGACTCTTCTTTCCGCTTAGGCATACCTGACATCAGTAGGCATCAGAATCTTTCCATGTCCCGAACAGGTCTTTCTATTTCATCCTCGCATTAGTCAGAGTTCAGGGGTAAGAAACAGAAACTGTTTAGTTATTTTGAAAAAGGAATTCAACACAGGGAATTAAGTGCTCACAAAATCACTAGAAGAATTGGAGGAATAGAGCGGCAGGAATGACTTCCAGGATGCTGCAGCTACATATGCCCACCAGGGGGCGCCTCTGCCCCAGTCAGGGAAGTGGGCAATCAGGAAGCCTCTACCAGGACTATTTACCTCAAGAACACAGCCCCATAGCTGCAATCCAGGGAAGCTGGGCCACTGCCATCGCCACCATAAACTGCTTCCCAACATCCAAGAGACTTGCTGAGATATAGGAACACTGAGTTGGGTTGTCACCATTATTAATCAACTTTCTCTTGACCACCATTTCTCTTTCTCTCTCTCTCTCTCCTCAAATGCACGTGTGCGCGTGCACACACACACACAGACACACACACACACACACATACCAGCTAATACTTGGTGTGTGCAAGGTACCATTCTATGTTCTGTCGTTATATTATCCCCATTTTACTGATGAGTAAACAGATAGAGGTTAAGTTGCCAAAGATTATATAGCTAGTGAGTTATATCTGCAATTATCTGCCCTGCTTTTATCTCTGAACATTCCTTTGTCAGAGTTTTCCACACAGCTAAAATGCTTCATAAACATAATTTTACTGACTGCATAAGATACCATCATATGTATTAACCATAATTTATTTCACCATTCTCCTAGTTGCATATTTAGGCTTATTTCCCATTTTTCTTTATGAATGATAACTCCGTGATGAGCACTATGCATACAAATTATTTTGCCTATTTCTGACCATTTCCTTAGGATACATTCCTTAAAATTCAACTTCTGGGTCAAAGGCTAGGATGAGTTCTAAAAATAGAATTATTGGGTCAGAGGTTGTGAATATTTTTAATGCACTTGGTATGATGGTTGATCTTATGTGTCAGCTTGACTGGGCCAAGGGGTGCCCAGATTAAACATTATTTCTGGGTGTATCTGTGACGGTGTTTCTGGATGAGATTGAATTTGAATTGGTGGATTCTTCGAAGCAGATTGCCCTCCCCAGAGGCAGCGGGCATCATCCAATCCATTGAAGAATAGAACAAAACAGAGGAAGGAAGGATTCGCTCCTCACCCCCACCCCTCCCTGCCTGCGTGAGCTGGGACATTGGTCTTCTTCTGCCCTTGAACCGAGATTTACACCATCAGTGCTCCTGGTTCTCAGGCCTTTGGACTCGGACTGGAATTACACCACTGGCTGTCCTGGGTCCCCAGTTTGCAGAAGGTAGATTGTGGGACTTCTCAGCCTCCACAGTCACGTGAGCCAATTCCTATAATAAATCTCTTATATACACATTGGTTCTGTTTCTCTGGAGACCCATGACTAATACACTTGGATGTACTAGTGCATGCGCCTACTGGCAGTCAATAAGACTACTTGTCTCCCTCCTCACCCAAGCTAGGCATGATTGTCTTAAGTTTTTGCTCTCAGTATGCAATATTTGCATACTTATACTAAAAAAAAAGCATTCTTCTTTTTCCCTGAATTCAAATTTAACTGGGTGTCCTGTATTTTATCTGGCAACCCTCCCTGAGGTCACTATCCAAGGCCTCTTCTTCTTCTTTTTTAAAAATTTTTATTGGAGTATAGCTGATGTATAATGTGGTGTTAGTCAAGCCCTCTTCTTTTTTGAGGTAATCCCTCATTGTGGATCTGGAAAGCAAAACCTCAACTCCCACCACGGAAACCAAGAGAAGCACATATTGCCTCTTCATCCATACGCCTTGGGGCAGTTAGGGCACCAACAGGGGACTCAGGCTCTCATCAAAGACTTTGAATCCTGAGAGGTTTATACAAAAAGTGGAAGTTTTGAATTTATTCATAGAAACTGCATCTAGCAGAGGCCCCAGCAACCAACGTGGGATCAGCGGAGTCCAGAGGCAGCAATGATTTGTGGTGATGGTATCTAGAAGCAGTGGACAGAGCTGTTGCCAGTAGTGACATGCTAGCCAAGCTGGTCCTGTGGCATGACCTTAGCTGGGGTCCCCACTCCAAGCCTCCCTGGCTTCCTGCCCATTTCCTTAGCTTGGTTCATCTGCCTTCCTGTTGATTCTGTGAAATGCCCAATAATTTGCTTAATTCAGTCAATCTGTTGCTGTTGTTTGCAGTCAACAATTCTGACAGTTATAAATACAAGCCCAGATAGACTAGAGAAATATTGAAATCAAGATAAGATATTTCAAAAAAACTTTTTTGTATTCCTAAAAATGGTTCTTCTTTTTTTTCCCTTTAAAATATTCTCTCAAGCAAATGACTGTTGCTTAAAGGATAGATGTGGAGTTTCCCCAGATAAGCACTAGATGGTGCTATGAGGTAATACAGTCTTGATTGTGTAAGTGGCCAAATAACTAGGTTTAGGACAGTAAGACCACTACCAAGGGCACTGCCAACAGGAGTAGCTAACATTAATTGAGTGCCTAATATGTGCCAGAAACTGTTCTAAGTGTTTTCTAGAATGAACTCATTCCTTACAACCAGTAAAGCAAGTACGTTCATTACCCACATTTTGCAGAAGAGGAAACCAAAACATGTTCAGGTTTAGTAACTTGTCCAAGATCAGAGCATTAATTAGTGCTAAAAAGATAAAAATTTGAACCCAAGAAATCTGGCCCTAGAGCCTGTAGTCTTTTTTTTTTTAATAAATAAATTTATTTATTTATTTATTTTTGGCTGCGTTGGGTCTTCGTTGCTGTGCGTGGGCTTTCTCTAGTTGTGACGAGCGGGGGCTACTCTTCGTTGCGGTGCATGGGCTTCTCGTTTCAGTGGCTTCTCTTGTCGCGGAGCACAGGCTCTAGGCGCACGGGCTTCAGTAGTTGTGTCTCGTGGGCCCTGGAGCGCAGGCGGAGCCTGTAGTCTTAACCCATATGCTCTCCTAGCTCTCATAACTATGCTCTAGCTGCCATTTACTGATTGCCTGCTCTGAGTCAGATTCTGGGCCAGGCATTTTGCATAATGAGGTCCTTGCTGCCATTTTGCAGTTCAGGGAACTGAGGTTCAGAGAGGCTGAGTAACTGGTTCATGCTCCACAGACAGAGACAAATCTAAGAGCTTTTATATGTGTAATTCCATAATGTGGATAATAAAATTAAGGTAAATAAAATAAAAAATAATCTGTCCCTTGAGAGAGTAATTCCACTTTGGAGAGAGGGAAAAGTAGACTTTGAAAGTGGTGGGCATGGTGAACTATTCCTTTTCATTTCAGCTCTTCAGGCAACTGTGGCCAAAATCTTCTTCCCTCTTTAGATCTCTCCCTCTAGGAGGTAAAGAAGGTATGAAAGCTAAAGGCACAATTGGAGCCTGGCTCATGTGGACTCTTGCTTTGTTCACTATGAGGATGCTGTTTAATGATCCAAGTAGGTGAACTAGGCAGCCCCCAATTTGTATAACTTACGTGGGCTCTGGGAAGGAACCGGCCCTCCTGACAAAATGTAATATTTATCTGAAAAGAAAACTAATATAAATAGCTAAGAAAAGTTCAAGTCAGAGGAGTAATGCTATCAAAAACATATTATAAAACCACAGAATTAAATAAATAAAATTTTGATTGTCAAAGTAGCGTCATCATTCTCATTGAATTCTTTTGTAAGTAAACATTATAAAATTTGAACTGAAAAAGAAATCTATTCTAATAACTGTTATATACTTTTTAAAAAAGACAACCAAAAGAGCCCCACAGCATTTAAAACAGTGTGATTGTAGTGCAAGAAGAGACAAATCAATGAAACAGAATAGACAGCCCAGAAAAACAAAACAAAAATAGATGTGTGTGTGTACATACGTATGCATACATATATATGAATTTATAAGGTAAAGGAAAGATCACAAATCAATGGGAAAGGGAAGGATTATTCAATAAACAGTGCTGGGATGATTTGCTATTTGGGGAAAAATAATCACATCAAACACTGAAATAAATTCTGCATGTATAAAAGATAAATTTTTAAGAGGGAGGAAATGAGATTACCCATCTGATTCCTGGGTGGGGAAGTGCTTTTAGGCACACATAAGATAGAAGAGCTCATGAAGGAAGAAATTGATTGGTATGCCTACCTAAAAATTAAGCCTCTGGACACCAAGAAACAGCATATACAAATTTAAAGGCAAAAACCCCCTGAAAATTCTTGCTATAAATACTGAAGATAATTGATAAAGAGACAATGCAAATCAATAAGAAAGACACTAAAAGAACAAAGACAAACAAATGGATAAAGAACTGAATAGATGAATTGCATATGAAGGAATACAAATATGTAATGAAATATTAACAAATTTTGACCCCACTTGAAATTTTAAAATAACAGCTAAAAATAAGATGGCATTTCTCACCCATCAAATCGGCAAAGATGTTTTAAAAATCACAACCCCTAACATTATAAAGCACTTGCATGCACTGATGAGAACAACAAATTGGTCTGACCTTTGGGGATGGCAGTTTGGCAAGATGCATTAAGAACCTTAAGGAAAGTCCAGGCTTTTGTCCCAGAAACTCCTTGTCTAGGGATTTATCCTAAGGAACTAGTAATACAGACAGAGATTTTGTACAAAGGCATTCATTTCAGCTCTGAATAGCCTGAGGAGAACCATTAGGAGAACAGTTAAATAAAACATGGGACAGCCATACAATAGAATACTATGCAGCTATCAAAAATGATACTTACAAAGGACTTTTAATGACACAGGAAAATGTACAGCAATAAATTAGACAATCTAGATGAAATGGACAGACTCTCAGAAACACACATATTACCAAAACTGACTCAAGAAAAAACAGAAAAGTTGAACAGACCTATAACAAGTAAAGAGATTGAATCAGTGATCAAAAGCCTCGTCTTATCACACAGGCCACTCCTACTTTCCATCAATACCTTTTATAAAGAAGAGTCATTTTTCAATGAAATGATTTATATATAATTTGAGGTTCAGGTTCTGGACCAAGGCAACACTGGAGATGGATAAATTTCATCTTCACCTCCCTCTTCGTATGCTTTTGGATCATCTCGGGGCACTATTTTCTCTTTCCAGTGGCCTCCTGGTATCATCACGTTCCCCTCTAAGCAAAGTTTTCTGTAATGCAAAAAGTAAATGAACTTATACTCAATTGTACTTGGCTGATAATACATACTATTCCCAGGAATATTTGCATGTTGATAGAGGCCAAAGCCTTAGCCAACAGAATGAATCCCTGAGTGGCCTGGCATTCAATGCCATTCCCTACCTCCTCCCACTAATCTCCTATCTTGCTACCCCATATATGACCTGAGCTATGGGAACAGTCTCTTGCTCTTCCAGCCAAATGGAGCTACTGGCTGTATTCCCCCCAAGTGCCTCATACAAGCTCAGGTTTCTCAGGATTTCCTTCCATTTGGAAGCCTTCTTGCCCACCTACTCAATCCTTAACCATCTTCCAGGGCCACCTACATCCCACATCGCTCCTGAATTCTACTTTTATTTATTCATTAATTCAAAGACTATTTCTGGAGCACCTACCATCTTCCTGGTACTGTTCCAGGTACAGGAGATATAATGGTGGTGAAAACACACATGGGCCCTGGCCTCATGGAGCTTAGTTTCTTGGGAAAGACTGGCACCAAACAAATATACAAGTATATGTATAATTACAAACTGTGGTGTGCACACTGAAGGAAAAGAACAGGGTGCAGTGAGAGACTAATGAGGTCAGGGGAAGCAGCTTCCTTGTGTAGCCCAGCTGACCCTGACCCATCCCTAATTTAAACCCCGAAAGCCTTACTGAGTGAACCACTCACTCAGATATGTACCTGGCATCCTTTTAGGCGCCAAGCCCTGTGTAATAATAATACCAAGTACCACTGACTGAGCAATTACTATATGCCAGGCACTGTGCTGTCTGTGCACTTTCTATATATCCTCGCATTTGATCCTTAAAATGACTCCGTGAGAGAAGTACTGTTATTATTCCCATTGTAGAGATGAGGTGACTGAGTCACAGAGTGGGTCAGTTATTTTCCGAAGGTCATTCACTTAGTTAGTGACAAAGCTGGGACTCAAACTCCGGCCGTCTGAATCCTGAGCTCACCCACGTAACCACAATACTGTACTCTGTAAGATGTGTGTGTGTGTGTGTGTTTGGGGAAAGTGCACAGTTGAAGAGATGGGTCCAGCTGGGGAGTCCGCGCTGCATGCATTGACCGTATCTTGCCATAGCCCTGTCCTCTCCTTGGTGCACAGGGGGACGGGAGGGAAATCCAGTCTGCTGAAGTATGTGGGGGCACGGGTGATGGAGTTCACAAGATGCAGCGACAGTATTTGAGCTGGATCTTAGCGAATTTCAAACTTGTCTGTGGAGAAGGGGAAGAGAGTGAGAGGCCTTGACAACAGCCTGTTCAAAGGCACAGACGTGGAAAGAACACGGAGTGTTTGAAGCACGGGCAGTCCGCTCTTGACCCCGCTCAGGGGCCAGGGCTAGGGCCGGGGCAGGGGAGGGGGAGGCTGGGGGCGGGTGCCGTCTTGTCTTCTTCCTTCCATGTTTGGAAATACATATTCTCTTTTCCCAGGGAAGGTGTCCATTTCTTCATTTTGGAGGCAAAGCCGGGCATTGAAGATGCACGGAGACAGGAGGTCACATGCTACCCCTCTGCTTTCCAGAGAGTGAAAGATGGTCATTGCAGGAAGCACGATAAAACAGCTGAAGGCACATTCAGTCTTCTACATAAATTACAAGAGATGAGTTATGGTTCTGTTTTTTTCTGGGACAGTCTAGTCTAAACATCGAAAATTTATCCTCAAGCTAGAAAATGAAATTTTACCAGTCGCAAACTATCTATGCTCTCCTTCAGTTCTTGCAGATCCTTTCAGTGACTCTATCCTAAACAACCAACACAATTTTTGTTCACAGAACCATTCCAGATTTTCGGGAATCTACTATCTGGTATCCCCCCAGAGTCCCTGGAAGAGTTCTGAACACAGACTAGGTGCCTCAATTTCCTCATCTGCTATTACTGTGGTAATAGCCCCTACCTCAGAGAGTCGGTGGGAGGATTAAATGAGATATTGGATGGAAATAAAGTTCTTAGCAAAGAGCCTGGCACACTGTAAGCCCCTCCCCCCCATGAATGTTACTATCATCTTGAGATTTGTTGATTGTGTGTGGGCTTTTCATCTTGCTTTGTTTTGGTTTCGTAACAGTAAGCTGGGAAAAGAGGTATTTGATGGGGGCAAAGGAGTCTTTATGTTCCCGACACTCCTAAACACAGACAACATCTAAGGTCAACCCCCCTGGGGTTATTTTGACCATTATGAACTTAAGAAAAGTTTCTAACCAGTCACCCAAACAAGCCCCATTTCCCTTGGCTTGCTTCTTAATCCAGGGCAAGCAGAAATACCACCTCCTGCCCCAGATCATCAGCTTATTTCTCTGTGGAAATCAACCTGTAACTGAATCTGTCACAACTTGTTGCCTCCTGCCCCTTTTTTCTTGGTCTCTGGGAAGTATCCCACTGACTCCCAAGCCTGGTCTCAGCGTTAACCCCCTCCTGGCTGCCCTTCTAGGTTGATACACCTCATTGGCTATGGTTCTATAAACCATAAGATGGCCACGTTAGAAAAACCCATAAAGGGGACTTCCCTAGTGGCGCAGTGGTTAAGAACCCGCCTGCCAATGCAGGGGACACGGGTTCAACCCCTGGTCTGGGAAGATCCCACATGCCGCGGAGCAACTAAGCCCATGCACCACAACTACTGAGCCCGTGTGCCTACAGCCCGTGCACCGAAATAAAGAGTAGCCCTCAGGAATGAAGCCTGATTTTGGCACGTGCTCATCATGCCTCCCCCTTTTCACTGGAGTATTTTGGCATCCAGTAAACACTGCTCTGGAGAGAGATTGTGCAGCCGGGGGAAGAAGATAGCCTGAAGAGCCATCTTGTTCTTCTAGGTGCCTTGCACTTGGCAGGCACTCAGTAAACATTTGCTGAGCTGAATTTCATATAGCTATATTTCATATAGCTCTGAGGGGAAATATTCATTGCAGAGTGGATGAGGATGTATGCTGACTAGGCATTGAAAACACCCTTGATAGCACATTCAAAATGGGGAGGTGAATGAAATGTCAGCCAGATGTTGAGGAAAAACACGTTCATGCCTAGAATCCCGGGGAGATGGGGTGAGCACAGTTTATCCCTATGGCAAGATTCCTCTGCAGTATTGCCAAGGCCAATGAAACCTTAAGTTACTTGAAATGTACACACTAATCACTTTCATGGGGTTCCTTGGGCTTTGTTTTTGTTTTGGTAGGTTTCGTTTAAGCCTTTTTTTTTTCCAGTAGCCTCATAATCAGAGAAAACAGTCCTCCACCCACCTTTATCCCATCCCTAGGGTTTCTTAGTTTTAGCAAAGGAACATTTAGAAAACATAAAAGCAACGGCTAAATATTAATATAGTATACCAACTCTTAAGAGCAATTTGACAGTGAAAATCCAGTTACCCCTCAGTGTGTATACATATTTATGGGCTTCGTATGTGACGTGAATACAGACGTCTATCTGGTCTTTTTTTTTTGGCTGCACTGGGTCTTAGTTGCAGCTCGCCAGATCTTCATTGCGGCACGTGGGATCTTAGTTCCCTGACCAGGGATCGAACCAGGGTCCCCTGCATTGGGAGCATGGAGTCTTAACCACTGGACCACCAGGGTTAAGATCATTTCTTTGAAATAACAGCTTGATTGAGAAATAATTCACCTCTCGTAATGTTCATTCCTTTAAAGTATATAATTCAGTGGGTTTTGGTATATTCAGAGTTGTTCAACCATCACCACTATCTAATTCCAGAACATTTTATCACTCCAAAAGGAAATCCTGTACCCATGGGCAGTCACTCTCTATTCCCTCCTCCCCCAGCCCCTGGCAACCACTAATCTACTTTCCATCTCGATGGATTTGCCTATTCTGGACCTTTCATACAAATGGAATCAGACAATATGTGCCCTTTCTGGTCTCATGTCACGTCCCTGTAATGTGCCTCTGAGCACTTTTATCCACATCATCCTCTAGGCAACAAGCCCAAGAGAAGATGCCACGCAGGCCATCACGACGGGGGAGTTAGGAATGTACCTAGAGTAATGAGGACTTGAAAAGTTGGTATCATGAAGAGCATCGCTCTCTTTCCCAATCCAGAGAGACCAGGGATGATGGAACCATGGGGCTGCCCCCAGGCCAGTGCTCACCGGGCAGTGTGGTGTAGCTGAGCCCTTCCAAATCCTTCTCCACAAACTGTCAGGATGCAGCCCCAGGTCTATCCCTCACCTAATTCAGACTATGAGGCAAACAGAGCTGCTCAGAACCTTTGTTACCAGGCAGCACAAAGGAACGCAAACCTAAAATATGATTGATGGTAAAAGCATCATGTTCCTCATCTTCATCACCATGGCAATCCAGACAGCCCCTAATATCAAATCACCATTTAATGACACATGTTCTGCTTCTCCCTCTCTCCTTTTAGGCAGATTTCTTCTGCTCAATACATTGGAGGATCAGAAAACCGCGGAACTGGCCCAGTGTGATCTGCCCTATCTCAGCGTCCCCTAAGGCTCAGCAACCTTTCCAGTTGTATTCCTTTCATTTACAGGAATCAGTCTCAAGCTACCTACTTCAGTAGAAGGTTTTGCTTCAGCTTTGTGTCTTGCTGTCCCAAGGACACAGCTGGCACGTACCACCCTATTTTTCCCCTCCAGACTGAGCCCCCTTCCTTCTTCTTTTAAAGGCAGTATCACAGGTCCCCTGGCTGGAAGCCCTTTGGTCACCCTTAACTCATCCCTTTCCTCTATACCCACCAAGGCACCAGGCCTCAGAATCTGTCACCTTGATGACAGTCTTGACTGGACTCTCTGCCTCTAGTCCTGCCTCTTTCCACACCAGCCTCCACACTGCTCTTAAATGACCCCCGTTGAACATTAATTTTACCATGTCATGCTTGTGCTCATAATCTGTTAAAGATCCTCCACCCCATTTCCTGCCCTAGTGGTCAACTGGAAAGCTCAACCCCGTGGATTCAGCGTCAGCTTCCACATGCAGGTAAGGCCCCCATCTGGTCTCTCCCGCGGCCCTGTGCCTGCTCACATCCCTTAGAGCTCATGAACTTGACTGTCAGTACTTCTTACACACACACACACACACACACACACTCATACATATACACACAGTCCTTGTGGGCCCAAGTTTCATGTAGATACTCCTACAAATAAGTACAATCAATCCACTTTTTGAGTATCCATTGCATGCCAAGTGCTGCATCTTCACCATCTCATCTAATCCTCTAAACAAGCCCATGGTAGCAAATGATTATCCTTATATTACAGAGAAAGAAACTGGGCCTCTGAGAGGTTAAGAGAATTGATCAAGCACCAAACCTGGCATTCGAGCCTAGATCTTTTCTGACTCCAAAGACATTTAATCACCAAGTTACTGAAGACCAACAATACTGTGGTCAAACTTCTCTTCCTAGCATTCGAGGCTTTCCAGAAACCAGTCCCACGAATCTCCAGTGCACCCCATCTGCTCTAGCCATTTATTTTGGATGGGTAGTCTTGTGTCCCCAACTAACAAAGAAGTTCCCTCGGATCAGGACAAAGGCTTTACTCATCTTGGGGTCCTTCACAGGGCCTAGAGCAGGGTACAAAGCATTAGTTCTTGTGGAAGAGAATCGAAGTGCTTAAAATGCAGTCCAAGCAGTAGCAAGCCATGCAGAGCGGTGCTTTGCAAAGGAAAGACTTGTTTTGTGACCTCTGATTACGAGTGAAGAGCAAGCCCTTCCGTGTTTGCAGGAACAAACTAGAAATGCTGGGGAAAAATTCCCAATCTGAACTTGGAGAGGAGGTAATAAAGAATGAAGCAAAGTGTCAATGGAAGGACATAGAAGAAACTGGTCCTAGTGCTTGCCTCAGGTGAGGGACCCTGAGTGGGACAGACGTGGGAGGGAGGCTTCTCCCTGGATGCCCTTTTGTACCTTTTGAGTTTTCAACCATAGAAATACCCTCACAATTTCATAAGCAAATGAAAATGTAAATTTTTTAAAAAGAAAAACTGCATCGCTGAGTGAGATACAGGGTGGTATTTCAGCTCTTGTCTTGAAATGGTTTCATTTACTGCACTCTGTGAAACAGAGCCCTTATCTGGCTCCAGGGTCTGAGGCCAGTATCCTAAGGTGAAGGTATATGTCCCAAACATTCCAGGGCATCACAGTATCCAACTGCTTCCCCCAACTTGACCACAGTCTTTGTTTATCCTTCAGGGCCACTAGAGCACAGAAGTCAGCATGTGGTGGAAATATACATACACAGGCAGGAATCTGATGAGATACCCAATGAATCTTCAGGGAGATGGATTCTTTTGTCGCCTTCAGAGGTACCTCCAAGCCCTAGGAGCTAGAGCTCCTTGGGTACAACTACTTGTATTTGTCTGGGCCTGAGCAGGAGCCTCGTGTCTAGGATAATAGTTACTGAATGATCTGAACATGGCAAAGGGAAGAGAGAAATGCAGATCAGGCCTTTGTTCTCACTTAGCCACAATCCTTGGAAGGTTCCCCGAGAAAATGCTCACTGGGCTGAGAGGTGAGATGGAGCAGGAGAGCCAAGTCAATTTTTCTGTTCCTCTTGCCTGATAAAACAAAGGATGTTCTTGGTTTGAGAAAGCCTGAGATGCATCAGTTAAAGAGTTAAAGTAAGTGACATCATAAAATGATGCAAGACGCATTTTGATCTTGGGGTTATTACATTGCCCCTGTGGGGTAAATAGAAGTTACTTTAACAGGGATTCAGAGCCCCCACCAAACCCTTTTTTTTCCTCCCCTCACCCCTCAAGCCCTATATATACGTTTTCTAAGTTCCTTTGGTACTGCGACCAACTTCAAGTGTGTAGCATCCTTTCACCCTTGTAACTTACTCCTTGTATCTTACTTTGCACAAATCTGAAGTCATGGAAGATAGCCTAGGCATCATCATCTGTCTCCAGACATAGTGATACCTAGAAAATCAATGGATTTTGCATCCTGGAAACAACTCAAATGACTAAAACCCAAATGGCTAAGGACTGGAAGTACAAATCAATGAGATCAAAAGTGGGCTGAAGGACACGAAACTAAGAGAGAGAGAATCATTCTTTCATGATCAAATGCTAGGTGAATAGCTAGCTATGGCCTTCCTGTCTGCCTACTGTCTTTAAAAAAATTGTGGTAAAATGCACAACATAAAATTTACCATCTTGACCATTTTTAAGTGCATAGTTCAGTGGTATTAAATACATTCACACTGTTGTGCAACCATCGCCACCATTTATCCCCAGAACTCTTTTCATCTTGTAAAACTGAAACTCTATATCCATTAAGCAATAACTCCCAATTCTCCCCTTCCCCAAGTCCCTGACAACCACCATTCTATTTTCTTTCTTTATGAATTTGACTACTCTAAGTACCTCATATAAGTGGAATCATACAGTATTTCTCTTTTTATGATTGGCTTATTTCACTTAGTATAATGTTCTCAAGGTTTATCCATGTTGTAGCACCTTTCAGAATTTCCTTTTTTAAAAAAAAGTTTGAAAGATATTCCATTGTATGTATATACCACAATTTTCTTATCCCTTCATCCATCAATGGACATATGGGTTGTTTCCACGTTTTAGCTATTGTGAATATGCTGCCATGAACATGGGTATACAAGTATCTCTTCAAGATCCTGCTTTCAATTATTTTGGGTATATACCAAAAGTAGAATTGCTGGATCATATGGTAGTTCTTATTTTTAATTTTTTGAG
Organism: Balaenoptera musculus; assembly: GCF_009873245.2. Classification (NCBI taxonomy): domain Eukaryota; kingdom Metazoa; phylum Chordata; class Mammalia; order Artiodactyla; family Balaenopteridae; genus Balaenoptera; species Balaenoptera musculus. The sequence goes on along the minus strand of NC_045806.1, from coordinate 100,030,747 downwards.
GAACTATCATACTGTTTTCCACAGTGACTGTACCATTTTACATTCCCACCAACAGTGCACAAGGGATCCAATTTCTCCACATCCTCACCAAAACTGCTTTCTGTGGTTTGTTTTGTTTTGTTTTGTTTTGTTTTTGATGATAGCCATTCTGACAGGTGTAAGGTGCTATCTCATTGTGGTTCTGATTTGCGTTTCCCTGATGATTAGTGACGTTGAGCATCTTTTCATGTGCCTGTTGGCCATCTGTATGTCTTCTTTGGAAAAATGTCTGTTTAGATCTTCTGCCCATTTTTGAACTGAGTTTCTTTTTGTTGAGTTTTAGGAGTTCTCTATATATTCTGGATATTAACCCCTTATCAGATATATGATTTGCAAAGATTTTCTCCCATTCTGTGGGTTTCCTTTTTACTCTATTGATAGTGTCTTTTGATGCACAAAATTTTTTAAATTTCATGAAACCCAGTTTGTCTTTTTTTTCTCTTTTATTATCTGTGCCTTTGGTGTCATATCCAAGAAATCATTGCCAAATCCAATGTGATGAAACATTTGTCTTATGCTTTCTTCTAAGAGTCTTATTGTTTTAGGTCTTACATTTAGGTCCTTGATCTGTTTTGAGTTAATTTTTGGATATGGTGCTAGGTAAGCACCAACTTCATTCTTTTGCAGGTGGATACCCAGTTTCCCAGCACTATTCAGCACTATTAGTTGAAAGATTGTCCTTTCCCCCATTGAATGGTTTTGGCACCCTTGTCAAAAACCCTATATGCAAGGGTTTATTTTTGAACTCTCTATTTTATTCCATTAGTGTTTATGCCAATACCACACTGTTTTAATTACTGTAACTTTTTAATATGTTTTGAAATCAGGAAGTATGTCTTCCAGTTTTGTTTTTCTTTTTCAAGATTGTTTTAGCTATTTGGAGTCCCTTAAGACTCTGCCTATTGTCTTTTGTCATTGGATATAACATCTTGGCTACTCAAGAAGATGGAGAGGAGAATGCCTTGGGGGGTTAGAGAGAAAGGAAGCTTTCTGCCCCCTGAAGGGGAAGAGGGACATACAGGTTGCCACTTCCTCTAATCCAGAAGATCTTAGAGTGGGGCCCAAGGATTACTCCTTAGGTAGTTGCAAACACCCCAAAACTGAAGGCATAACTGTGGGTCCATCCCAGGGGCATTTTTTTTTCTGGGAAGAAAGTCCAAAACTATTTTATCAAATTTTCAAAAGACTCTGGGACCCATTGATGGTTAAGAACCACTACCTTTGATTGCTTTCTCTTCTGGTCTCCATCTCCTCTTCCTGTACCTGGCTCCTTGGGAGCCCATATCTTTGTTCCAGCCATACTTTGGGAGGAGGAAGGGAGAGGAGGAGTGGAGAGATCTGGCTAAAAGTTGGGGTTCTCCATGCACCCCCTTACAATTTCTCACACTGTTGCCCCCACCTTGCTGCTCCCAGGGAAAACTGCAGTTGGGGGTGTGGGGCTAGGGGCTTGTGGGGCCCATGCTCAGAGAGGAGTAGAGGGCAGTGTGCTCCTTGGGGCTGGAACAAGCAAACAGTACATGCTAGGAGGAAATCGTGGCCCTTACTTGTGTTGCCCCAGGGAAGAAAGGAAGGAAGGTGCTATCTTTGATCCTTTGGCTTTGACTTTCCAGGCTACCTGCACCCCAGAGAACTGTGCTCAGATAAGCATGGGCATTGGGCTGGGCAGGACCATCCTGGGGTGGAGGCCCAGGCCAGGCCAGGCCAGTTGAGGAACATCTAGGTTTCCTTCATTCCCACCTGCCCTATGGGAGCTGCCAGCATTCTGAGGGCCTTCCCACCAGGCTCCTCCAGGCCCACAGAGTCAGGGGGCAGGCCTTAGGCAAAGCTGTAATAGGAACAATTATAATAGAAACTCCAGTGTAATGCTGTCCCTGCTTGTGCTCCCTTCCCCTAAGAGACTCTCTTCCCTAAGAGAGTCAATACTCTCTTAGGGGCCAGCCAATCTCTACATCCTGCTCTGTGGGTGGAAAAGACTTAATCAGCTAAATGTATCTAATCCCAAGTGCTTCGTCCCAGGGAACATGGAGCTTTAGGTCAGTGAAACCATTATATTCTGCACTTGTGTGGGAGAGACTTGGGGTCAGGGAGTCCTTTTTCCTGGTGCCCTTAAATCAGATTTTCAACATCCTCTACCCAGTCCCCAGAGCAGTGGGTCTTAAGTGAGGGCTGCATTTCATTTCCCCAAATCTGGTTTAAAATGTTGATGCCTGAGACAAAATCAGCAAGGGTATAGAAGAATTCAACATCATCAACCAACTTGATCTAGTTGACATATATAGAACATTCCACCCACTCCCGCAAAATACACATTTTTTTTTCTAGTGTACATAGAACATGCACCACGATGGGTTGTATCTTGTGTTATAAATAAACCTCAGTAAATTTAAAAGAATTTAAATCATACAGAGTAAGTTCCCTGATGACAATGGAATCAAACTAGAAATCAATAACAGAAAGATAAGAGGAAAATTTCTAAATACTTGGAAACTAAACAACAGATTTCTGAGTAATCCATGGGTCAGAGAATAAGATTCAAGGAAAATTTGAAAATATTTTGAACTGAATGAAAATGAAAGTACAACATATCAAAAATTGTGGGATGCAGCTAAAGCAGTGCTGAGAGGGGAACTTACAACATCACATTCTTATATAAGAAAAGAAGAAAGGTCTCAAATCAATGATCTAATCTTCCTCCTCAAGAAACTACAAAAAGAAGAGCAAAATAACCCAAAGCAAGCGAAATAAGGAAATAAAAAATGAAATTGAAAAAAAACAACAGAAAAAAAGCAATGACAACAAAAGCAGATTCTTTGAAAAGATCAATGAAAATGACAGACCTCTAGTAAGACTGACAAAGAAAAAGAAAGAAGACAAATTACTAATATCAGGAATGAAACGGGATACCAATACAGACACTGCAGACATCATAGGAATAATAAGGGAATACCTCCAAGAATTCTATCATAAATTTAACAATTCAGATGAAATGTTCCAGTTCTTTGAAAATCACAAACCACTCAAACTCACCCAAGAAGAATTAAATAGCCTGAATAGTTCTATAATTATTAAAGAAATTAAATTACTAATTTAAAACATTCCACCAAGAATAGCCCAGTCCCAGATGGCTTCCTTGGTGAATTCTACCAAATATTTAAAGGAGAAATAACACCAGTTCTACCTAATTTCTTTCAGAAAACAGAAGAGAAAGGAACACTTCTCAACTCATTTTATGAGGCCAGCATCGGCCTGATAACAAAACCAGATAAAGATGGTCCAAAAATCAGTCAATCAAACCACAGACCGGTATTCCTCATGAATATAGACACAACAATTTTTAATAACATATTAGTAAATAGAATTCAGCAACATAGAAAAAGAAGACTATGCCACAACCAAGTGGAGTTATCTGATAATGTAATGTAAGGCAGAATCTAATTTGAAAAGCAACCAATGTAATCCACCATACTAACAGTCTAAAGAAGAAAATATAGATGCCTGGGCCTCAAGTTCAGACCAAGTGAATCAGCACCTTTGAGGGCAGGAGCAGGCAATCTGCATTTTAACAAGTCTGCCAGGTGTTTTTTGGGGTGTTTCAAGACCTGCAACCCTTCAGGATAAAGAATGCCCCTCTTAGCTTGGCACACGAGGCCCTTTGTGAGCAGGCTCCTGCCTACCACTCTGCCCTCATCTCTTATGTCTTCCCTCCTGAAGCTGGGGAAATATTCAGCAACCTGGGGTAACTACTGCCCTCCACACACAGACCATGCTATCTCAACCATCTGCTCTAGACCCCTCTCTGGCCTTAGCCCAGCCCAGCCTTTGTCTTGCTAATTCCCATTCTTTTTTCATAACAGCAATAAATGTCACCTTCTCTGGGGCCCCTTCCCTGGGCCAGGCACCCTTCTTGGGGATCCCACAGCCTCCTTGGGTTTTCCCCTCTCAGATCCCTGGTCAAACTGTATTGGGATTGTCTGTTCGTTGTCACCTTAGCCTTCTCTTTAACCCAGGGCCAACACATAGTAGGTGCCCAGTACTCAGCACTTAGCTGGGAGGCAAGGGCTCCCTCCTACAATTGTAGGGTAAAGGGAGTTAAGCAATGGACACCTCTGAAAACCCCTCAAAGGCCAAGGGGCCGGTGACAGAGAGATGCCTGGGAACCCTCCTCCATTGCAGGAGGCTGAGTGGGGATTTGTTCTGAGCATCAGTCTTCCAACTGTGCCTTGGTTTTATGTAGCCCTTTCACCTATGTGGAGGCAGCAGTAGGCCAGGGTCAAGACTACAGATGACTCTCCATTGTCTATTTTAAGTGAGTGGGGAGCGGAGGTGAAAGCGATTACAAGTGCAAACCATTTAGCAAGACTCTGGGCTTAAAACATTGATTTTCAGCTGGATGATTTTGCCCCCCAGGAACATTTGCCAAAGTCTGGAGACAATTTTGATTGTTACGTGAGGGCCGGGTGGGGAAGGGAGGTGCTACTGACATCTAGTGGGTAGAAAGCACGGATGCTGCTGAACATCCTATAATGCACGGGACAGACTTCCCCAACCCCCAGACAATGATCCAGCCCCAAATGTCTACAATGCAAGTTTGAGAAACCGTGGATTAGAGAGGACTGAGAGGCGGGGCTCAGCTCTGAATGGTGAAGAAATATCACCATCATTATCAAATTACTTGTCTGCCAAAATGGCCTGAATAACTGTTTTGATTCACAGGCCTTTGCCCCACAAATCAACTGAAGAACCCCGAAGGTAGTTGGTCTCACTGTTTCTGAATAATTAGTAGATGAAGGCCCCCTACAATAGTAAAAAGTCCAATTCATAGACTGTTTAAGAATAAGTTATCTTCAAGTAAAACAGTAAACTTAACTAATGCCTAACAGGATATAACTAAGTAGAGGTTAACCTTGACCTTTGCTAATGAATAGGTAAGGTAATTAGTGCATAATTGCATGCAAATGATGCTCCTTCCAAACTAGTTAAACTGTCTCCAGCCATTTATATTCAGATGATTAATTTTCATAGCTTACTCATTTTTTTTTTTATAGTTGGGGCAAAGGTAAACTTCGGCTGTCTGTACTCATGTACTGTGAATTATGGCTCTTTCAATTAATGAGATTTTACTGTTTTTCAGAGGTCCAACCAAGGCTCCATTTTAATGTTAAGTGAAGAGTTTAAAATTAAGACCAAATAATGTAGGAAAAAACTATATGTGTGTGAGATACATTTATACGAACATTTATATATTTCTTTCTGTCCATCTACCTATCACACGCACACACACACACACACACACACATGCACACACACACACACATTCAGCACTCTCCAGCAGCAAGAAGCAGTGCACACTATGGGGAACCATGGCCATCTCAAGAGGAGGTTGTTAGAAAGTACCTACAGGATATGGGCTTGTGTTCTGTGATGTGGGGAGGGTTTAAGGAAGCCAGGGTTTGCTCTAGATTGGGTGCTATTAGGAAGCAGGGCCACTTCTGTGACTGAATATTTCAAGAAATTTTACCTAGAAGGAGGGCAGACTAGAGAGATGCTAAAGCTATAATTGGTAAACAAGCAGCAGCCACTCATATTAGCCAGGAGAGGGAGATGTTTGGTCATTTCTGTGGTTTGGACAACGGTCATGTTTTGCCTGGGTTCAGACACGATTAAGGAGTGGTCATATTTCTGCCTTGGTCCATCACTGTCACAGAGCGGCCTTGTCTGATGTTACCGAGTCCAAGCTCACTCTGCTCGCTGCATGACAGGCCAATAAATCAGAGACGAGGTGTTGAGGCAGGGAATAGGACTCTATTTGAAAAGCCGGCAGAGCAAGAAGATGGCACACTATAGTCTCAAAATAACTTATCTTGTCGGGGTTTGGATGCCAGTTTCTTTTACAGCACAGAGAAGGGGAGGAGATGAGGAAGTAAAATAAAAAGCCCATAGGATTTGTAAATGTCCCCTGGAATGTCCAGCTTCCCGGAGGGGATGTGTTAATTTCTTGTTTCTTGCAGCCATCCACAGGGGAACAGGGTCCAGATGTTTCCCTGAACAAAGGAACTTTGGTTTAACATTCAGGCAGAGGGGCAGGGTCTCCCCAGGCAGGCCATTATGTATAGATAGTATCTTTTTAGTGAACAAAAGCAATGGGAGCAAAGGTTAAAGTAAAAGAAACTGATCCAACATGCAGCCAGATTTGGCTCCTCCCTGTTACAATGTTACTGTTCATGAAATTGTTTATATTCAACAGGAGAAAAGCAAAGCCTAGCTGTGAGTGCAAGGCCAGCTCCTGGGTGGTGGGGAATGCTTCTCCCTTTCTCCGTATATCATATCATTATATCATTATATCATATCATATATTGTAATCCTATATTTTTATATATGTATACATATATATGTGCATATATATATGTGTGTGTGTATATATATATATGTATATGTGTATATATAGAGAGAGGGCCCTCTATATCCATAGGTTCTCCATCCACAGATTCAACCAACTGTGGATGGAAAATATTCAGGGAAAATAATTCCAGAAAGTTCCAAAAGGAAAAACTTGAATTTGCCAGGCTCCAGGCAACTATTTACATAGTATTTACATTGTATTAGGTATTATCAGCGATCTAGAGATGATTTAAAGTATACAGGAGGATGTGCATAGGTTATATGCAAATACTATGACATCATATAAGGGACCTGAACATCCTTGGATTTTGGCATCCACAGCAGGTCCTGGAACCAATCCCCCGCAGGTACCAAGGGGCGACTGTATATGTATATATATCATATTCCCATAACCTAGCATCAACTAGTATTAACTTAGTGTTCTTCCTTCTGGTCAATTCTTCAGTGCCCAGGTTTTCATTTATTGGTTTTCTTTGCATAAAGACTTTAAGCCTGCTCTTTGGCTACTTTAGGAGACACTGATTTCTCCTCTGAGACATCCACAAAGTTAGGACACTCCACCACCATGATTCTTCAGGCCTGCCCTCTTCCCTGTATGGTCTTTCTCCCTTCCAACCCGACCATCTCTCTTATCTCCACAGCCACTGAAAGCTTTTTCGTACTTGAGATTCACTGTGAGAACACTTAGCACGCGCCCTCTCCTGGCAGCGGCGGGGAGGTGCATTTTGGCAGCTGAGGGGACCTAGCTGGTCCCTACCCCACACAGGAGAAAACGGCCCTAAAGTAAAGGAAGGATGGAAGTTCAGGTTTAGCAAATTGTGGGGGGAGGCACCCTGAAATTACACCACTCAGATTTTAGGCCACTTAGGTTTCTGGGTGAGGGTTGGGGGATGCCCGACTTGATGGAGCGGGAGGTTTGAAACCAAACATGTAACTGAATTGGGGTCCTGATGGTCCCCTGGCTCTTTATCTGATCTCCAGCTTACAGCCTGTCTCCAGGGAATTGGGAGCCTAACAGCTGTGGATGTGCAAGTGCTGGCTGGGTCCCGAGGATGGAGGGGGGTCTGGAGAAGACTCCTTTGGACTCTTTCTCTGGAACGCCTTCCCTGACCCCTCCTATTATAGTCTCTTTCAAAGAAGTTCTTTGGGACCAGACTAGACCTGGGATCTTAACCGGGGTATATCAAGCTTCTTGGCCTCTCTGAAGCTGTTTCTACATCTTTATTTATTTATTTAGTTTCTACATCTTTAAAGAGATGCTAAAAATAGTATCCTCTTTGTAAGATTTGTTGTGAAAATGAGAGAAAACGTCTGCCTCGTTCCTGGCACATAGCAGACACTTAGAACACGGCAGCTCAGGCTGCTCAGTCTGCCTCGCCGCACTGAGCTCTCCGCAGCGGGTAAGAAGGGTGAGGCATGCGCCCTGACCGGCTGAGATATCCACAAAGGCTGAGGAGGGAAGACTTCTCCCCCTTCTTACCTGTATCCTGCCTTCCCTTCTTCCCTCAACTGAGAGCTGGCAGAGTCTCCTCTGATCAAAATCTACTCCTAGGTAAGATTAGGGCTGTAACAGGGAGTCTGGCCTTAAGCTGGAGGATGTAAACCCTGAGGGGGAAATACCGAGCATCAAGCGGTGGATGGGGGAGAACCGATGGGGAGGATTTGCCTCTCTATCAAAGCATTTAGCACAGTTGTAGTTAATTAGTTATTCATGAAAGGAATTAATCTCTGTCGCTTCCACTGATTAGACTCTAAGCTCCCGAGGAGAACGTGGCTATCCAGTTCACCCTTGCATCTCCAGTTCCCAGAGAAGTGTCAGCGCTTTGTGGCTGTTCAGCAGATTCTTCTTGAGTGCACGGATGGAGGAAAGTCGAAGCAACTGGTCCTGAGTTACTGTGACTTTAAAAGACAGGGAGGGACTTTCTGGAGCGACTGGGAGGCAGGGATTACTGAATGACACACTGGCTGAACAGCTGGTTGTTCAAGGGGCCTCCTCACTGTAACCTCATCCTCCTCTTTCTTCCCTCTTCCAACCTTCCTTTACGGGTGAGAGGCCCTGAGAAGGGAGAAGGTTTTTATGAGGTGCTAGGGACCCATGTCTGCAAAATGTTGGCAGTTTCTTCAGGACACTTAGATTTCAGGTTTGGCAGCACTAACTGGAAAGCATCCTAGGATCTTTAGGAGGTGGGGTGTGGCCTCGTGGTAAGAGAGACCTCTTTTAAGTCCCCTATCCAAACAAGCCCCCCTGCCCCTCTCTCCTCCACTAGGCTGTAAGCTCCAGAAGGGCAGAGAGCCTGCCCTGTTCACCACTGTGCTTCCAGGGCCCAGCATGTGATAGGCGCAGCATAAATATTTATTAAGTGAAGGAATGGGTAAAGACTGAATGAATAAAGGAACGAATGAATGGTTAGGTGAATTTCTGAAGGTCCAACGAGTTGCCTGGAAGCCAAAACTGACTGGCCTAATTATATGCTCTTGTCCTCATGTCTCCCCTGGGAGCTCTGCCCTGTCCCCTCATCCCAGACCGAGAGCAACCAGAGGGCAGGAGCAGTGGCCTGCAGGCACAGCCTGGGGCCAGACCCAAGGCCGTCCTCAGGAAGGGCTGGCCCAGTGACTTGCTAACAGTTCAAGAGTCCTTGCTGCAGCTCCCCCTGCCCCTAATCCCCCATTCAAACCTTCCTGGCCTCCGAGCTGCTCGGCTTTCCAAGTTGGCAATCTGCAGATGGATGAACTAATCCCAGAACATAGCTTCCGGTTCTCCGCCTCCCAAGCAGCACGTGCACTTTCATATTTCAGTTTTATCATCAGAGACCTGGTGAGGCACTGTGGGGAGAGCCCGGCGGGGGGGTGGGGCACTGCCACCTCCCCCCAAGGACACTGGGCCTTTGGGGACAGATAAGAGGAAAACACCCTCCCCACCTCACCCCAGCTGTCGCCACCGGAAGAGGCGCCTGGAAAGGCCCTGGAGAGCCACCTGTGGGAGACACCCTCTTGGGAGAGACCCAAACCCCAGACTGGTTTCTCTGCCTTTAAATAGGTCACTGAAAGCTCAGAGCTGGGAGAAAGGGAAGCCGCCTCCCTGGGCAGCACCCCGCAGAGACTGCCAGGCCCACTGTGACAGCAGCTCCTGCAGATCAGAAGTTGTGGGGAAGGGCCTGGGGAGGCTGGCCACAATTCCCTCAGGAGAGGCTCCAGGCCGGGGTGGCGCGGGGCTGCGTTTCCCTTGCCTTAGCTTTTCCATTTGGATGCCATCCATGCTGTGGGAAATGCTTGGCCCGGGAGTCTGGCCCCAGCTGTGCCACTGACTCATTCGCTGTGTGAACCTTGGGCAGGTCTCAGCCCTGTCTCGCTTTAGGATTTGTAAATGTGGAGTGAGGATGCCCCCTGCCAGGCCTGCTTCAGGATGGTGATGGGGAGCGGAGGTGATAACGGAGAGGAAAGTTCTTAGTCAAAGTGAGAAGCTTTTCTTCTCTCCCATCATCTCTGGTTCCCCAAACTGGCAGCTGACCTGTTCCATGGGCCCGGGATCTCCATCCCATGGCATCTCGGAGTGGAGTTTTGCCCAGGGCAGGGAGCTCTCTCCGTGGGATGCTACGAAGGGCCCTTCAAAGTCTCACCACTGTCCTGCTGGGCTCTGAACCTCCCTTCTCCCCCGCTGGAGCTAACCCCTGGCTTTACACCTCTGCCATTAACAGCGTTAATAAGCACTGACTAAACACCTCCTGGGGCAGTGACTCAGGCTAAGTCATGGTCATACAAGAAGACCTAGGACACAGTCCCCTCCTCCAATCAGTAGCAATGAGGACTGGAAAGGAGGGAGAGAGAGAGGAAGACCTTCCGTTTTGTGTACTGCTTTACAACTTATCCAGTGCTTTCACACTTCCATTTAATCTTCAAAAATTATTTACAAGGATGAAATGGAATCTCAGAGAGGCTAAGCAATTTGTCCAAGGTCACAAAGCATATTAAGACCAGGCCTCAAGGTGTCCTGATTTTAAATTCAAGGCCGTTCTATAAAAAGTTGCCCTTCTATGATCTCCAGAAGCCCTTGTTGAGATGTAATGGGAGATGGGGATAATTTCAGTGCCCTGACTACCCACTAACACCTCAGGGTGGATTACTGTAGCAGGGTCCAAGAGAAGGGGACAAACAGAGGAACAGAAGGGTCTTTTCTTTTTAAATTAAACTTTTTATTTTGAGCTAGGTTGACATGCACTTGTAGGAAATAATACAGAGAGATCCCATGTACCCTTTAGCCAGTTTCTCCCGATGGGAACATCTTGAAAAACGATAGCATAATGTCACAACCAGGGTATTAACATTAATACAGTCAAGATGCAGGCTATTTCCGTCACCACAAGGATCCCTCATGTTGCCCTTTTACAGCCACACCAACTTCTGTCCCCCCCCCCCCGCCAACCCCTTCCTCAATCCCTGGCAACCACTTATCTGTTCTCCCTTTCTATAATTCTGTCATTTCAAGAATGTTATCTGAATAAAATTATACAGATGTGTAACCCTTAGGGATTGACTTTTTTCACTCAGCATGACTCTCTGGAGATTCATCCAAGTTGTCGGCATGTATCAGGACCCGATTCTTTTTGTGGCTATGGATTGTCAGTTTGCTTAACCATTCACCTGCTGGAGGACATCTGGGCTGATTCCAGTGTTTGGCTATTATGAACAAAGCTACTATCAACATTCATATACAAGTGTTTGTGTGACCATGTTTTCATCTTTCCGGGATAGATGGCACAAGAGTGTAATCTCTGGATTATACAGTAGTTGCATGTTTATTTTTTTAAGAGACTGCCAAACTGCTTCCCAGAGTAGCCAAACCAGTTTACAGCCTTACCAGCAACATATGAATGACTCAGTTTCTCTAGATCCTCACCAACTCTTGGCGTTGCCACTATTTTCTTTCATTTTAAACTTTCTGTTAGGTATGTCATTGTGATTTTAGTTTTCATTTCCCTAATGGCTAGTGATATTGAGCACGTTTTCATGTACTTATTGGCCATCTGTATATCCTTTCTGGTGAAATAACTGTTCATGTCATTTTGGCATTTTCTAATTGGATTGTTTGTTTTTCTGAGGTTGAGTTTGAGAGTTCTTTCTATATTCTAGATACTAGTCCTTTGTTGGACATGTGCTTTGCAAATATTTTCTCTCTCTAGTTGTTTTTTCATCCTTTTAATAGGGTCTTTCACAGAGTAAAAGTTTTTACTTTGATGAAGTCCATCTTATCCATTTTTTTTAATGGATCATGCTTTTGGTGTCAAGTCTAAGAACTTTTGCCTCACCCTAGATCCTAAAGATTTTCTTCTACATTTTTTGCCTAAAAGTTTTTTTACATTTTATTCTTAAATCCATCATGTATTTTGAGTTAATTTTTTTTGGTCTATGGATGCCTACTTGCTCCAGCATCATTTGCACCTTTATCAACAATCAGTTGGGTGTGTTTGTGTGTCTAGTTCTGGGTTCTCTGTTTTGTTCATTAATCTATGTGTCTATCACTCTGATTCCACCCACTTGTTATTTTTCAACATTGTTTTATCTATTCTAGTTTCTCTGCCTTTCCATATGCAGTTTTGAATAAACTTGCTGGGTTTTGCATTAAACGTATACATAACTTGGAGGAGAAATGACATTTTTACTATGTTGAATCTTTTAATTCATGAACATCCCTATGTCTCTCCATTTATTTAGATCTTCGATTTCTTTCATCAGTGTTTTGAAACTTTCAGCAAACAGGTGTTGTATATATTTTGTTAGATTTATACTTAAATATTTAAAAATTTTGAGGGATTGTAAATGGTATTGTATTTTTAAAATTTTGTGTCCACGCATTCATTGCTAACATATAGGAGTATAATCGATTTTTCTATGTTGTATCTTGTGTCCTTGCTAAACTCACTTATTAGTTCTAGATTTGTTGTAGCTTGCTTGGGATTTTCTATTTATACGACCATGTCATCTGCAAATAGGGACAATTTTATTTCTTCCTTTTGCATCTGTGTGCCTTCCCATGTGGCGGTGCCTCATTACTGTTGGGCAGCAGTGAAATTGCTCATTTTCCACTAGGCCTCCTCTGAGGCCATCCTGGTGGGAGGGTGGAAGTGTGGGATCCCCACTAGGCCTTTGCTGCCTTTAATGGGGATGGGGCCACAGTTTTTCTGTGGTGTCTGGCTGGAGTAGAGTATTTATTTAAAATTTGTTTTCTATCTTATGGCCTCTCCTTTTCCTGGTTCTTTGGCTAGGGAGAGCAGGCTTTTCCTGGGGCTGTTTTTGGACTGCGTCTCTTGTCCTTTCTCATTGTTGGCTTCTTCAGCCCAAGTCTGAGATATGTGAGGCAAAGAGAAAGCCCAGGGAACTCCCCACCATTGTTGTTCTTCGTGTCCTAAGGCCTCTAGTCCGTCTTCTTCTACATAATGTCCAGTGTTCTTATTTGTATTTAGCGGGAGGAATGGGGAAAAGTACATCCACTCCATCTTCCTGGAAGCAGAAGTCTCCACAGGAAGGTTTTGTTTGGTAAAGGAGGCCGGAGAGAGAGAAAGATATCTGGAATTCAGATTTTATAGCCCCGCCTAGGTATTGTGGGCCTGCCTCTAGGCCAGGTACCATCATGGGTCCAGGTTAAAGTCATCCCAATGGTCCTGGTTGCCTGAGGTAAGAGGCATTGAGAAGGATGCATAAAAGGGCAGGTGGGAGGCCCCCAAACATGGCCCAGACCCAAGTTATCCAAATGGATCGTGCCGAGGCTTCAGAAGTTCTGGGCAGGCCCCACAGCAGCCTTGCCCAGGATGCCTGAGTGAATCGGCCAGACTCCCAGCAGCCTGTAGGTGGCACCTGGCATCAAGGAATTCAGATGTGGGCCTTCCAGGGAGTCCAGTGACTGTGGCCATGACTGGTTGGTCCCAAGTGTGAGCTCAGCTGATTCAACCAGTTCTCCTTCCTCTAAGCCCACAGGGCCCTGCAGTGAGACTGAGCTCCTACCTCAAAATGCAGAGACTACCCTGGACATGGCTGCTCAGAAAGTGGGAGCTTCTCATGAAGCATTCTTGGGTAACTAGTGGGCAGGAAGCAAGAGCTTTTTATTTAGGTTTTTATGAAGGTTTGTTTAAGAAAAACTCTGGTTCATTGAAAATTAACTCATCAAGCACCAGGAGCTTTTTGGTGTGGCCGCCCTTCATTCATTCATCAGCTATCACTGTGTACCAGGCACAATTCTAGGCACCGTGGACAGAAAACAGACAAAATCACTTCTCCCAAGGAACTTTCCAGTGGAATTATTTTTTGAAATCTTTCCCTTCCCAGTGAATAACACTTAGCACGTGTCTGCTGAGTGGGGTGATGCTGCAGGCCTCGAGGTCAGTGTTCTGAATGACAGTGGAGTCTGGGGGTTCTCAACTGGGCCTGCACCTCTGAACCACCTGGCAGGGGGCTCTTGTTAAAAATGCAGCTTCCTGGCCCTTTTCTAAGATCTACTGAAAATGACTCTCTGGGCCTTCCATCTGTCTGTCCTTCTACCCTGGAGTGAATCAAGCACTTTCCTATCTCAGCATGGTCTCTGTATGTGCTCTTCCTTCTGACATAACACCCTCCCCATGGCCGACTCCTTCTGTTCACTCAGGCCTCAGTCAAACGTCACCCTCTCAGAGAGGCCTGCCCCGATCACCATCTCTAAAATCACACCCCATGCTAGTCTCTCCATATCACATCCATAGTGTATCTACCTTATAGCACTCATGGATGTTTGCAATTACCTTTTTTCTTTCTTGCCTACCTCATCCACTAAATTGTAAATTCTTTGTGAACAGGGATTCTGTGTTGTTCACTATTGGATCCCTAGTGCCTATAACAGTGCCTGGCACGTAGTAGTATTCCGTGAATATTAGCTGACTATCCAACTGAGTGAATGGGGGCAAGCTTGGGACGCTGCCTGTTGAACAAGTGTCCCAGGTGATTTCGGTGCCACTAAAATTTGACAACCAATGACCAAGAACAGAGAGAGAGAGACAGAGAGAGACCTGGGAGACTGGGCTGCATGTGGATGTGCTCAAAATGTTCCCCACTTCAAAAATTTCCCCACTGTCTTGTGCTGGCCCATTTCCCTACAAGGGGCTAGGGCAAGGCAGGACAAAATTGCTGATTATTTGAAGTTGCTGGTCAAGACAGTTTTAATTCATTGAGGCTCAGGTCTAGCTCCAAGGGAATTGAAATACTTTATACTTCAGTCTGAGAGTTTGTTATAGCACATCTATGCTTTTCCAGTCCATTCCTGACTTACACTCATAACAAAACCAGTGTGATCTCCCTGTGTGCACTACAGTCGGCAGTAGAGATTTGGGCATCAGAGAGAAGCTAATCTAGAATTGTTTTTTTTAAAGAAATTGCTTTATTTTTATTCCCCCCTGCAGTTTTATTGAGATATAGTTGATATACAGCACTGTATAAGCTTAAGGTGCCCCGCACGTAATGATTTGACTTGCATACATCATGAAATGATTATCACAGTAAGTTTAGTGAACAACCATCATCTTATACAGATACAAAATTACAGAAATAGAAGAAAAATGTTTTCCTTGTAATGAGAACTCAGGATTTACTCTCTTAACTTTCATATGTAACATACAGCAGTGTTAGTTATATTTATTATGTTGTACATTACATCCCTAGTAAGTATTTATCTTATGACTGGAAGTTTGGACCTTTTGACCCACCTCATTCAGTTCCCCTCCCCCACCCCCCCTGCCTCGGGTAGCCACGAATCTGATCTCTTTTTCTATGAGTTTACTTGTTTGTTTTCAAAGTATAATTGACCTACAGCACTATGTTAGTTCCTGGTACACAACATAGTGATTTGATATTTCTGTATATTTCAAAATGATCATCATGAGAAGTCTAGTTGACTTCTGTCACCCTACAAAGATATTACATAATTATTGACTAGATTCCCCACACTGTACATTTCATACCTGTGATAGAATTATTGTTTTTCTTTCTTTTTTTTTTACAAATACGTCTTTTTTTTAAAAAAATTAATTAATTAATTAATTTGTTTTTGGCTGTGTTGGGTCTGCGTTGCTACGCGCGGGCTTTCTCTAGTTGCGGCGAGCGGGGGCTACTCTTTGTTGTGGTGCGCGGGCCTCTCATTGCAGTGGCTTCTCTGTTGCGGAGCACGGGCTCTAGGCACGCGGGCTTCAGTAGTTGTGGCACACGGGCTTCGGTAGTTGTGGCTCGCGGGCTCTAGAGCGCAGGCTCAGTAGTTGTGGTGCACGGGCTTAGTTGCTCTGCGGCATGTGGGATCTTCCTGGACCAGGGCTCGAATCTGTGTCCCCTGCATTGGCAGGCGGATTCTTAACCACTGCGCCACCAGGGAAGCCCAGAATTATTGTTTTTAAAATTTATCATAGTGATCTGCAAAGTAGACGAATCCCATCTGCCTAAGGAAAAATGGACTTGGCTGCATTTCTTGCCCAGCTGTGTGCCTTCCCTCATGCTCCCCGCATGCATAGCTGGATCCAGATTGCCCAGAGGAATCTGCTGCTTTGCTAACATGTGGGTTTCTTGTTCCGCTCCACAGTGTGGCTACTGCTTTGGCATCTGGCATCAGGCTCAGGGTAGAGAGGCAGGGATAGAAAAGGGGATCCAGAGACAACGGACTGTATGGCGGGCAGTAAGCTGGTGGCCGAGTGGCTCCTCAAAAGGCAGAGAGCCCTGCTCTGTTGCCACAGGGGTCAGATGGCTGGGGTGCTGAGCGCCTGCTGTAGCACCCTCTGTAAGTGCAGCCCAGAGTGCATATGCCACCATCTCCCATTTGTGGTTTCTCACAACCGAGCCTTTTCATCAAAGATGGCTAGAACCTGCCCCTGAAACCCTGGGTCCTGGGCAGAACAATGGAAGTGGGAGAACAATGGGGCCAGTGTCACCCAGAAAGGCTATTGTTGGAGAGATAGTAATAGGCTCTTTGGGCTCTGGGTCCCACACAGTTTGTCATCTGTTGACCCCTGCTCACCAGGCCCCCAAAGCCTGTGGCTCTTTGCAGATGTGGTCTCCAGGGTCCCAGAGGAACATGGCTGTGACTAATGGCAGTGACTGTGGCAGTGGGGTCTGTTTTGTTGTGTAGCTGGACCTGCCCTGAGCTTGCTAGTTACTCTTTCCTTATGGTTTTTGCTACATTTCCTAAAGCAGGGTTTGTTTTTATTTTTAAAAATTCATCCAAGAGACCCTCAGGATTCTATGTAGGGAAAATCAGATGCCCCATGTTGCTTATTTCCTAGGAGTTGCAGAGGTTTCTTTCAGTCTTGTTTGTTAAGCTGGCATTCTTATTAAGTACCACTCACAGGAAATCAAAATAAGGAGCAGGGTGTATGTGTAAGAGCAGATTACAGGGCTCCGCTTACAGAATTGCAGACTGGTTGGACTTCAGAGGGCATCCTTAGAGGGTTGGACTGGTTAAAAATGCCTTAATACCATCCTGGATAGAAAAATTGTTTAAAGAAATAAAGTTATTAAAAACAAAACTAATTAAAGCAAGAGAATAGCAAAGAAGTAGGTTACAGGACGAGGCCATCTCTTCTCCATTTGTAGCTAATGTAAGACTTCCATTTGGAGAATTCGAGGAAGGAATTAACTGCCATTTGACCACGAGGTGCGGATTCACTGTAATCCATCAGAGTTTGTCATTGCACTTGAAGTGTTGGCCACTGGATGGCCCACCCTGAGTGAAGACTGGAGTGTCACACTCTGGTCACTTCCTCTCGGGCCTAGAGCACATCCACATGAGCTCTGGGGGACTGGCTTGTAGTGCAGCCATCCAAAGAAAACAGCATGAATGAGAATAACATTTACTGAGGAACTCCCTCTGTGCCCAGGCCCGGTTCCGAGGGCTTTACTTAGATACAGGCACGTCTCAGAGGTATGTCCAGTTTGGTTCCAGACCACCGCAATAAAGTAAATATCTCAGTAAAGCGACGCACACCAACGTTTTTGGTTCCCCAGTACATATGAAAGTTATGTTTATGCTGTACTGTAGTCTATTAAGTGTGTAATAGCATTATGTCTAAAAAACAATGTAATACTTTAACTAAAAAATACTTTATTGCTAAAAAGTGCTGAGCAATTGCTGTTGGAAAAATGGCGCCCAGAGACACTCGCTCGACGCAGGCTTGCCACAAATCTTCAATTTGTAAAAATCACAGTATCTGCAGAGTGCAATAAAGTGAGGCGCAATAAAATGAGATATGCCCGTAATCTCATGGAAACCCCACGTCAACCATTGTCATCCCCATTTTACAAAGAAATTACAGTGACAGAGGGACCCATGCTGTAAAACATGAAGGCGTGGCTAGGCCAGCTCTGCAGATTGCTGTACGTTTAGTCACTTCCCCAAGCAAAGGCTGCAGTATTTGGGGGACCCATGGGAGGAGGCCGCTTCAGCCTTCATAGGTACGAAGCGGAGTGAGCGGACTCTTTGCAGATGTTTGTGTGTAGGCAGTGGGGTCACTCCTCAGTCCCTCGTCCCCCAGGCTTCTGTATAGAAAGCCTGTTGGTGATTACTCTGCGGTCTGTCTTGTTAACAAATCTCATGGCCAATTGTTAGCTTTAAGAACTATCTTCCTTTATAAAAAATCATTCAGGAAACCTCTTTCTTATTGCAAGCTTTAGACAGCAGGGAAGCAGGCCTGTTCAGGGATGTCCGCTATATTTAAGTTTCTCTTTGTAAAGTGCTCTGAACATGGAATGTAAGTGATAATTATCGTTATTGTGCTCATTATTAGCGGAGTAACGCCTATTACTAGAGGCAATTAGGCCTCCAGCTTGTGGCCCTTCATATACAGCAACTAGCTAGACACCCTCCCCCCTCATGCTCCCCACCTCACTGCGGCCTGCTGGGGGCCGTTCCTGCCATCTTAGCAAGACCAAGAGATCTTGACTAACCGTTCTGTTGCCTGAAGGAAGAGCAGGTGGGAAAGTAAATGTTTCTCTCTTGGCCTTTAGTGTGTCCATTGGCAGATTTAGGCAGGTCTAGAACAGTAGGTTGGTTTAAAACAAAAAAAAACAAAAAACCAGCTTTATTGAGATATAATTCACATACCATGCAGTTCAACTTAACTTTTTATAGCTTTTTATTATGGCCATTTCTAAACTTCGACAAAAGCAGAGAGAACAGTAGAATGAATTCCCATGTACCCATCTCCCAGCTTCAACAGTGGCCAATCTTGTGGCATCCATCCTGACACTCCTGCCCCCCCTCACCCTCACATACCTGGGAGTATTTTATTTTATTATTTTTTTAACATTTTACACCATTTGCTTTATTATCTGTGCTCATTCTCTATGTATTTATATTTTATGTTTCCTATTTATTATATATAATATTTTTAACCATTTGAGGCTAAGTTACAGACATCAAAGCTCTGTACTTTTGAATGCTTCATGTACATGTATGGGCTTCCTAAGAATCGAGATTTTCTCTTTTCATAAGCATGTCCACTTCACTTTTAGTAAGGTTAATATACCATACTTTCCTCTACTCCACCATCCACATTTCAGTGATGTCCTTTGCACCCTTTTTCTCCTTCAGTACAGCATTCAGAGTCAGAAGTTGCATTCACTTGTTATGAACCGTAGGATTTTGAGGTTTGATTCTATGAAGGAATAAAGCATTTCCTTTATAGTTCATCTCCTGGGAGTATTTTAAAACAAATCCCAGAAAACACGTCATTTCACCTGTAATACTCCATTGTGTATCTCTAACACAGAAAGGATGAAAATAAAATAAAACCACAGGAGGTAATCTGGGTTCAGATTTCTAGACTGTAAGCTTCTGTAACGTGGGGTCCTTGGGCTGGGTGGGTGGTCATGCAGGGGCTTCAGAGGATCTCTATCCTCCCTGAAACTATACAAAGGATTATGTGTGTATAGTGAGGGGGCCACCAAAGGAGTGTGGGACTCTGCGTGGATGTGTCTGGGGGGAGGAGGGGGAAGACCCAGACCCTTCAACAAGCCTCAAAGAGGTGTGTGACCCCATAAAAGCTTGGAGTCCCTGGTCTAGAGGAAGGGGCTAAGCAGACCTGGCCCGGCTAAAAGACTCCTGGTTTTTAGTGGCCAGTACCAGGTGGCAGATTTGCTGGGAGGATTGCCGAGCAACGTTGGGCCTGGCGTGGAGGCTTTAGCATTCCAGCCTACATTGTATGCCACCTCAGGAGGTGGCAGAGTGTCGAGCGGGGCCCTGAATCTTCCCGGTGCCTCAGAACCCCTTGGCGTGGTATTAAGCATGCATATTCCCAGGCCCACGCTCCAGGATTCTGTCAGTAGATCCGAGATGGGGCCTGGGAATCTGCTCGTGTTTACCAAACTCTGGCTTTGAGAAGCACAGGTGCGGTGGCTAAGAGCACGGGCTTTGGAGTCCCACAGCCCTGGGCCTGAACCTTGGCTCTGCCGCATATCAGCTGTGTGGTCCCGGGCAAGTCATGAAACCTCTCTGAAGTGGGCCTACTTATAGCACCTCTGCCCTACTGTTATAAGAGTTAGGTTAGATAACACACGTAAAGTATGTGAGTGGTGCCTTGCACGAAGGATGGCGCTCAATTGGATGATAGATCTTTTTCTTCTTTTTCTCGTTAAAATGTCCCAGAGTGACAGACATTGGAAGGGCTCCCCTTACTCCCCCCAGGATTATAACGGTTTACTGTCCTTCTCATAGAATTGTCTAGATCTAAAATGTATCCAAAAGTTTATATAATCCATGGGTCCTCTGGGCTCTACTGACTTCAGCTGACAAGAATGAAGCTCAGTAAACTGATGGGCTGAGGTGGTATCGTCAAGCTGCATGGGCCTGGGTGGAACTGGAGTGTTTCTTGCCCTAGGCGCCTTCCTGGCGTTGGTGGTCTTGTTATCTCAGTCGTTTGGTAAGTGGTACATCAGTTGGGAAACCCTCCATAGCAAAGCCAGCCCGATTTGGTGAACTGGTTTCCTTGGCCACACAGGAGACTCCAGGAGAGAATGTGGATGACTCAGGGCTAGTCCCCCTCACTTGTAGGAAAAGAATTCAAAGCTCACATCCAGCTGATGGGGGACTGGGGATGAGTGCCTGACATCCTCTCACACGCACGAGGCCTCACTGTGATGCCAATGGCCTTTTCTAGCTTCCAAACCGTGGTGGTCTCTGGGGACACAGGGCTGGGGGGCATCAGTGCTGGGTCTGGATTTCTTTAAGTGAGGGAAAGGCCCTGCTAGGCTAAACTCTATGAGGACAAGGCCCTGTCTAGGCCTCACCAGAAAATTGTAGCATCTACCCAGCTTCCCTGGGCTTTAAAGCAGGATGATCTGCCCATGAACCCTGAGGCCTCAACTCGCCCACCCCCAACCCTTTTCAAGGTAATTGCACTTTCTCACTTGCTGCCACCCTTGTTTTCCAAGCCTACCTCCATTCTAGTGTCTACCTGGTGTCTGACTTTTCACGTCACATCTTTTGTTGCTGGCTCTGCGTGAGCCCTTGGAAATTATCAACCAAACATGGCCTTTCTCCCGCCGCTCCCCCCCAACCCCCGCCCCGCCCCCGCAGACCCTCTGCTCTCCCAGGACACAGCTCATACTTTTTTGGGGACTTCAGGTAATTGTCCTGCCTCTGGGCCTCCTGCTCGGGGGAGCTTGCCTGGTCACCTCCATCCCCGGGGAGTGGCCAGATAAGCTGTGGATGTGAATGAGTAGTAACGGGTTCCAGAGAGCACTCGCTCGCCAGGTTGCTGCAAGTGGATGGCTGGCGAGGGAGGGAGCAACCCTTCCTTCCTCGAGCCAGTTCTCCTGCCTGTGCAACTGCGCTCACAGATCCAGGGACAGGCCAGTGGCCTTTCGTTAACGGAAGGAACTTTGGGGCCAGGTTGGGGCCGATTCCACGGCTGTTCTCTGACGGCTGACAAGCAGGTAGGCCACTTTTCTTCCCAGGGTCAGTGGAGCCAGTGGGGAGAGAGCCTGAGCTATCTCTGGCCTTCTCGGCACAGGGAAACCTTGACTGGTCAGAACCTTGGGGAAGGGGCTTTGTGGGAATTTCTGGGAAACTGAGGCTCAAGCAGAAAGTGTCTGAGGCCTTCTTTCTGCCTTCCTGAGCTCAGCCTTGTGACTGTAATGAGCCTTTGTGATTAAGCTCCACGGCTCTCTGGGATCATGGCCTGGGCTGAGGATAGACACCAATAGAGTGTAATATGGTGACCCCAGTAGATGTCCGGGTAGTCATGCATTTGTGTGTGTGTGTGTGTGTGTGTGTGTGTGTTTTGGAATGTTGATTTTTTCCCTATAGGAGAGTTAAGGAAAATGTTTGAGGGGGTCCAAGTAATTGACCCTTTGTCCTCCTAGGAAATAGAATCTTCTAACCTGAAATCATTTTGGTCAGGGATGACTTGGAAAATCAGACAGAAAGCAGCATCTGGGGAGGGCTACCGAAGCCACCTCTTCCTTGGTACCCTCGGCTAGACTAACTTCAAGTTGGGTTTCTATGTTTATTTGAGTTTTCTCATGGAGAATAGCCCAGGGGCTTATCACTGAAGAAAACTTTATAGGGCACTACTGTGCTGAGTGCTGTGGGAGACACAGAGAGCTAGGAAGAAAGAGCCTCTGCCATCAAATAGCCTCTTGAGGAAACGCAACAAACATGTAGCATAGGGCAGTTTGGGGCTCATTCAGAGCCTTATTCTGATTTTATGGGTCTAGGGTGGAGTCTAGGAACCTATTTGATCACACTTCCCAGGAGACTTGGAATCTCTGGCAAGCTACTGCTCTCGCCAAGCCTCAGGGCCCTGGGCACAGTGAGACAGTCAGACCAGATGATCTCCCGGGGTTTCTCCTGCTCTGACATTCTGAGATTCCCTGGTAAGCCAATTAACTGACCCAACAAGGTGGTCTATAATGGGTGCCAGACTTACCTAGGAAAATAGCCTTTCTAGGAGTTCAGAGGACGGGGAATTCCTTGTCAAATTGGGGTGAGAATGACCTTTCTTCACGGAGAAAGAAGCTCCAGACTAGGCCTCAAAGGATGGAAGGGAGATTTGGAGAGTGTGGAGAAACTATGTGACCAAAGGCTCAAGGCTATGCAGTACTGCTTCTCTGTTTTTCTTTGTGCCTCTTATCTGGGACTGGAGATGGAGGAGCTGAGTTGGGGATAAGAAGTCACACTGAGTACCAGTCAAGGCCAGACTTCAAGTCCCTTGAAATTTTTCAGATTCTGTTCTTGCCCAAAGTCAGGGAACCCTCATTAGGTACTGACCTGTTGTTACTGGGGATAGAGATTTAGTGAGGCCATTAATTCATTCCATAAACCTTTACTGAATGCTTACTTTGGGCTAGGCCTTTTTTTGAGGTACGATTGACATATAACATGATATTAGTTTCAGGTGTACAACATACTGATTCACGATATTTGTATATATTGCTAAATGATCACCATAATGTCTAGTTAACATCTGTCACCACACATAGTTACAAAATTTTTTTCTTGTGATGAGAACTTTTAAGATCTACTCTCTTAGCAACTTTCAAATATGCAGTACAGTATCATTAACTATAGCTACCATGCTATACATTACATCCCCAGGACTTATTTATTTTATATCTGGAAGTCTGTACTTTTTGATCTCCCTGACTAGGTCCTGTGTTGAGTGCTAAAGATACATAGATGAATAAAATATTATCTCTGTCCTGGAGAGGCCTTAGTTTGAGCAATTACAATGTGATGGGTGTGTCCAAGACCTTATATGGACATTAGCGAGCAGAGAGGCTATAGTTGGGGAGAGGGGACAGGGAAGACCTCACAAAGGAGGTAGGTAAGATTCACCATGTTGGGGGAGGAAGGGGGGAGCACTTTTGGGTAGAGGTGGTGGAGAAGTGAAAAATAGTATGGCACACCAGTGATGAATTAGCACAGCTAGGCAGCTTGTAGGTCTATAGTCTGTCCCTCCTCTAGTTGATGTAAATGGTCTGAGGTCCCCAGGGGAAGAGGGAGTGTTAAGCACAACGTAGCTGGGGCCATTGCTTTTGTCTCACCAAGTTTTTCCACTTCACCTAAAGGCCCTAGGGAGACAGGGAGGTGATTTGAAAACAAGAATTGACTTGGACAAATTTGAGTTTTAGAATGTTCCCTCTGGTGGTTTTGTAGATGGTGGGGATGGAATGAGTTGAGTAATAGCCAAAGAGCTATCAAGAAGAAACTTCTCTGGTCCACTGAGAGTTGATGAATTGGGGCAGTACAGTGGAGAGCGTGAGCTACAGGTGGATTGGAGAGCTATCTGGGAGTTCAAATCTGTACAGTTTATTGATTAGTTGACAGTGGGTGTTGAGGGAGAAGGTAGAGCTGAGGAGGACTTCCCAGTTTGTGACCTGGCTTATTGGGTGGGAGGGAAAGGTTTAGGGGATTGTGGCTTAAGGAGAGAAAACAAGTTCAGTTTTGGACCAGCTGAGTTTGAAGTGTCTATGGGATATCCCAGGTGGAGGTGTCCAGTAGGCAGCTAGATAATGAGAGAGGCTCAGCTGAAAAGTGTTTCTTAGGAGGGATTTCTGGATCCTGTGTGAATTTCCTCCTTATATATTAAAAAGGAATCTTTTTACTCTTAATGTAGTTCTAAGAACAGATTTTGGTGATATCTAAGGTTCTATACTTTCTCCTTCCCAATATCCCCATATCCACCATTCATAACACATCACATATCCACCCTTGAATTCCCATTATTTACATAAACATTTCCCTATATCATGAGGGCAATTAAAAGAAGATCTCAGATCATCAATTCTTGACTCCTTGCAGTCAAGTGTGGATATTCCAGAAGGCAATCAGGCATTTGTTCAAGATTCTAGAAGTCACTTGTACTTTTTAAGGAATGGGAAGGAAGTAACAGTGGGTCAAATGTCCATAGACATTCTGCCTTGAGGCCAAGCCTCCTGGGATTGGTTGACATCTCATCACCATCATCATCACTACCATTATCATTGAAGAGCCAACAGCTTGGAACATTTCCTATATGCTAGACAGTGTGCTGAAGACTTTTCATGCATGATCTCACTGAAACTTGGTAACAG
This sequence comes from Balaenoptera musculus, assembly GCF_009873245.2. Classification (NCBI taxonomy): domain Eukaryota; kingdom Metazoa; phylum Chordata; class Mammalia; order Artiodactyla; family Balaenopteridae; genus Balaenoptera; species Balaenoptera musculus. The sequence goes on along the minus strand of NC_045806.1, from coordinate 100,006,237 downwards.
TCCCAAGATAGTACTAATACTATGCCCATTTTAACAGATGAAAAAGGCACAGTGAATATGAATGACTTTCTCACAAACCCACAGTTAGTACTCAATAGAGCTGCGTTTCAAACCCGCATCTACCTGCATCTGACTCCAGAATCCTTATTCTTAACCATACTTGGCCTGTTTAGGAAGGCTGTTTAACTGTAATTGCTGTTGCTTTTCTTTCAGAAAGCCTTCTGGTTTTCTTTCATCTTCAGTATGTAACTGTCTGATTAGTTAGGCAGTCAATCAACAGCCTGGATTGCATACCAGTTTTAAAAGGAGAGCTATACTACATGTTGAGGGTGGGGTGTGAGACAAAAGAACCAGAAAGCACAGTTCCTGTACTCAAGGACATACCTAGCAAAAGACACCCATGAGATGACTTGAATGAGATGATGCAGTCTGAAGCTAGGATCTGGTGGAATTCAGAATAAGGCAAGGCTTTCTGGAAGAGATGAGTGCCAGCTATTTCTCCACCTAGAAGGAAGAGACAGACAGATGGAGCGAGGCATTCTAGGTTCCAATTAGGAGAATTCAGAAGTCATCAGTGCTTGGTGGGACCAGAGAAACCATCCAGTTACTAGATTCCAGCCCAGACTTCTCATTTCCTGGATGAAGAAACATAGCAAGAGAGGAGTGGGGACCTGCTTGGGTTAGGGCTCCTGACACCCCAGCCAGTGTTCTCTCTCTGGGGCAGAGGAGATGGAAGACCAGCATGAGCAAATCCTAGAGGTGCTAAGGGGTCATGTACAGGAAGAAACAGACGAGGAGCAACCACAAAGCCACCTTGTTCAGAACACACTTCAGCGAAGTCCAGGAAGTCTTGTTTTGATTTCCACCTACTCCATGGGCTACCCTCAACTCTGGCGACAGTGTGTGCCTTGCCCTTGCCATGTGCCTGTGCAGTGCAGGCTGACAGTGGACATTTCATTAGCCTGCCCAGGCCGAAGCCACACTGTCAGTGGAACAGGCTTATGGCTTCTATTTACCCAGCACAGAATATTTCCGATAAGAAACTAAAGCTTCTTTACTCCAACGACAACTTACATATTTTCAAACAAAGGAACCATAGAGTCTTCATTTATAAACTTCTGGCTGCCCTGGTGTTCGGTCAGGAAATACCACTTTTTGACATGGTGTCAAAAGTTAATCAACTTCCCATCTCCTTCCACAAAAATGTTGCCCTGCAGATGTAAAGACGTGGGGGATAGAATCCCAGCTCGCTTGGCTCCCAGATACCTTGTCATGGAGTCCTCATAGATCAGAAGGCAGCCCTTTCTGCTGGGTCTGTATTTATCTTTGCAGATGAACAGAGGTGCCAAGTTATGGAGGAAAAATCTCTTCTTGACTCTCTTCTGGAACCTGCCGGCAGTTCCCACCTGCCTCCAGTTAGGCAGGGCTTAGAGGCCGTGTGGAGAGCTGTGTGGGTAGCCCAGGATATGTTATGCCTTGACTCCAGAGGGAGGATTCCGGGTGCTTCCCTCCCTCCTCCCCAGCCCCTCACCCTGACCTTTTCACATTCCAGGTCCACAAGAATTTGCTATCCATCCCTGGCCTTCTGGATCCTGCATTATGCTTATTGGGCTAAGGGCTTGCCTCACTCTCAATGGGCATCAGCAGAACGCACCTCTGATGTATGGGGAGGTGACACCCAAGGGCCATGGGACTGGGGGACAAGTAGGGGTATGGTGGGAGGGACGCAGATTGAGTTTCTATGAACCTGTCCCACCTAATCAGAATGTAATTGTCTTAAGAGAAAGGGTTTTGAGGCGCTTCGAGACCTAGGGAAACATCCCACTGTTTTTATTTGGAATCCTTAAGATCAGAAATCTGTACTTTGGAAACTTAACTGTATACGCTTTTGATTTTTTGTAAATATCTTATTTTGTTCTTTCATTCATTCAACAAATATTTGTTAAACTCTCTACTATGGCCAGCACTATGCTGACTACAGTGATGAGCAAAACTACACATGGTCCCAGCCCTCATGAAACTTAGAGTCTAGTTGGCAAGCTAGACATTAATCACATAATCACAGAAATGAATGCTAAAATACAATTGTGAAAAGTTCTAGAAAGCAGAAGTGTATGCTGTGAGAGCACATAATGGGGGAGTTCTGATTTGTTAGGAGATCAGAGAGGGCTTCCTTGAGGCAGTGAGGATTTTGCTGAGACCTGAGGGATGAGTAGACTTTAACTAGGCAAAGAATGGAGGGAAAGGTATTCCAGGCAGAGGGAACAGTATATGCAAAGGCCCTGTGGTGGGCCTAGAAGAAGGTCAGTGTGGTGGAGCAGAAAGAGGATTACAGGGATGCATGGTGGGAGTTGAGACTGCAAAGGCAGCAGGCCTTCAAGGCCAAGCCATGCGGGACCTTGAAAGCCTTGCTAAGGAGTTTGATCTTTGTCATAAGGCCATAGGAAGTTCTTGGTCAAGTTCTTTCTGAAAATGTCAGCCTGTTGGAGGGGCAATTTACTACTGAGGAAAGAAAAGAAAGAGTTGTTTTATTTCTTCGAACATACATGAGTGCACTGACACATAAATAAAGCTCATTTCCTACTTTTTGGGGTTCCAAGAGGAAAAATCTTCCTGAAATGGAGCAGAAATCTTTAGCCTGGGAAAAGCCTGACAAGATGATGAGACCTATGGCCTACTGGGATTGTGGGTCTGGCTCTGTTCCTTTAACAGCACTTTCCCAATTGTGATCCTGCTTTTATACTCTGTCAGTCTCCCCTCCAGCCACTCTACATTCATTTAATTTTTTAAAAGCTGGGGGACTTCCGTGGCGGTCCAGTGGTTAAGACTTCACCTTCCAATGCAGGGGGTGCGGGTTCAATCCCCGGTCAGGGAGCTAAGATCCCACATGCCTCCTGGCCAAAAAACCAAAACATAAAACAGAAGCAATATTGTAACAAATTCAACAAAGGCTTTAAAAATAGTCCTCATCAAAAAAATCTTTAAAAAAATTGGGATAAGATACACATAACATAAAGTTTACCATCTTAACCATTTTTTAATGGATTTCATAATTATTTAATTAATTAATTAATTTATTTATTTTTAACATCTTTATTGGAGTATAACTGCTTTACCATCTTAACCATTTTTAAGTGTACAGTTCAATGGCATTGAGTACATTCACATTTTGGGGCTACTATCACCACCATCCATCGACAGAACTTTCATCTTGCAAACCTGAAACTCAGTACCCATTAAACCCTAACTCCCCATTCTCCCCTCCCCTAGCCCCTGGTAACCACCATTGTAATTTCTGTCTCTATGAGTTTGACTGCTCTAGGTACTTCATATAAGTGGAATCATACAGTGTTTATCTTTTTGTGACCGGCTTATTTCATTCAGCGTAATGTCCTAAGGGTTCATCCATGTTGTAGCATGCATCAGAATTTCCTTCCTTTTTAAGATTGAATAATATTCCATCACATGTATATACTACATTTTGTTTATCCATTCATCTTTTGATGGACATTTGGGTTGTTTCCACCTTTTGACTGTTGCAAATAATGCTGCTATGAACAAGGGTGTACAAATCTCATGCTGAATCACGTGATAGCTCTATTTTTAATTTTTTGAGGAGCCACCATATTGTTTTCCACAGCGGCTGCAACATTTCACATTGTTACCAACAGTGCATAAGGATTCCAATTTCTCCACATTCTCACCAACACCTGTTACTTTCTGCTTTTCTGATAGTAGCCATCCTAATGGATGAGGTGGTATCTCACTGTGGTTTTGATTTGCATTTCCCAAGGGTTAGTGATGTTGAGCATCTTTTCATGTGCTTATTGGCCATTTGTATATCTTCTTTGGAGAAATGTCTATTCAAGTCTTTTGCCCATTTTTAAATTGGGTGGTTTATTTTTTGTTGCTGAGTTGTAAGAGTTCTTTATATATTCTGGATACTAATTCCTTGTCAGATATATGGTTTATAAATACTTTCTCCCATTCCATGGGTACACTCATTTTTATAGAATGACTTTTCTTAGAACAAGGGTCCCAGTCCTGTTCCTAGTTTTACAATTGACTAAAATGGGGATAACACACACCGCCCTGCCCAATAATAATAATAACAAACATTTATCAACACTTACCAAGTGCCAGGCACTGTTCTGTTTACACATATTAACTCATTTAATCTTCGAACAATACTGTCAAGTAGGTATTATTTTATTTTCATCCTTATTTTATGAATGAGAGAACTTGGTTACGGAGAGTATGTGACTTGCCTAAGGCCAGTAGGTGCCAGAGCTGAGATGCTACCAAACAGCCTGGCCTTAAAACCCATACATTCAGCCATTTAGCCAGGCCACCTCCCTCACTCTGCTCTTGTGAGGAGCCAAGGTGTGAGGAAGGCCTGCAAACTGTTAAGTGCTCTAAAGAGACAAGAGAGGTTTTCATTTCTGGGCATATTCAGAGAATAGTGAGGGTTCACTGACATGGACAGGCCACTTCTGGGGCACACGAGGATCATGAGGAGACAGGGAGAGGCCTTTGCTGGCACAGGGCCTTTGGTGCACACAGACCATGGGCTTTGGAGCCCAGCCACAAGACGCGAAGAATATGAGAAGATGTGCCCTTCTCACTGGCCTCTCTCCACCAGGACTCCCGTTGTAAATGTGTGTCCCTTAAGAATAGTTCCTTGTATCTACATAACACTTAAAAGTTTAACAGAGCTTCACACACATTATTCCATCACGTCTTTATAATGACCAGTCAGCTAGGAAGGGTGGGGAAAACTGAGACTCAGAAGGCTTCAATGCCTTATCAAAAGCCCCAGTTGGTGGCAAAATGAGAAATAAAACAAGGATCCTTGAACTTTTCATTCATTCATCACTAAATCTTTTTGCACACTCCTCAAAGAAGCCTATTTCTTCCCCAGCTCGTGGGCCACATGGGCAGGAAAAGCTGGGTGTGCTGAACTCTCTGGGACCTGAGCCAGAGCCTGACCCACAGTTCCCACATGAAAGCTCTGCCAGTGACTGTGTTTCCTTTTCAGCCCACTGGTCAGCAGTGGGCGTTTGACTAGGACCGTGGCTCTGAGGGTCAGGGACCCAAGCATTTCTACACCTCTCTAGGTCAACAATGTCTCCCTCCAGAGATGCTTCCACCCGATAGATGTGAAAACCGAGGCCTAGGGAGGGTAAGTAACATGCCTGAGGTCATGCAGCTAATAAATGCTGGAGTATCTGGCTTCAATATCAATATTTTTTATCACTACAGCAAGATGCCAGAAGGCCCCGGGGGTGGGGGAGGGGACTTAACCATAAAAGTGCTGTATCATGATGCGGTTGTGACGGTTCAAGTGCGCCAGTATAGACGTTCTGGGCTGCCCTGGCCAAGAGCACGTAGCAGGCTAAAGCAGGGAGCCAGCCACGTGGTGTGACATTGTGGAAATAAACTAAGACTACCCAAATGAGAACCAAAGACGCTACTGCTTCAGAGCTTACTACACCAGGGGGTCAACCACCCTCATCTGGCAGAGACTCAGTGGCAGGCAGGGGAGTGGGAAAACTTCACAATGCGAAAAAAGGGAAGGTTTCAGGTACGACCTGATTGGAGGCTGTTGTCATGGGGAAGCTGGAGGCAGACTAACTAGAAGCAGGGCATCCTATATGATCGGTTTGTGGAGCCTATTTGGCTCCCTCCGGCTATTCCTGAGCTGGAAGGGGTGAGGGGGTGGCGGGTGGGATAGCAGCAAAAATAGGGAATCTGAGCTGATTCCTGAGAGCTTGTGGTTTGACTTCCCTGCTGGTTGTTGTAAAGGTGTGGGTCAGAGTTCTATTGTCACATACGGTCTGGCTCTTGTCTGTTTGTATATTTAGCCTTCAATATAAGGGAGTGAAAAAATCACCCTAACTGAAAAATCTATTGCAGTGGCTAAAATGTCCATTACCAGAATTAAAAAGAAAGAAATGATTTCCTTAGGCCCTTAAAAATACGTCTTTTCCCATGGGTTTAAGGCACTGTGATTCTGGAGCTTTTTAACACCAACCCTCACAGGGTTTTCAATATTCGATTGATTTTGATTGACCCATATGTGCCTGTCACTGTCATGCATCAGAAAGTAGTTTGCTGTGTATGGGAGAAGAGAGTTCAGATAAAAAGTTTGGTGGAGGGGAGGGGGGGCAATGTCTGGGCTTTTGGGGCTATGCTCAGTCTAATAATACCAGGCTGGGATTGGAGGAGGGCACTCAAGAGTGAGCGCCCCCAAAATTAAATGGGATGGGTGTGAAAGAGCCTCCAAGACATTTTTTCAATTGCAGCCTACCCTCTGCAGCAAATCAGTAGTTTTAGTTCCCCCGTGCCGCCCCCCACTGTGACTTTTTCCCATTAATTTAAATAATTAATTAGTTTATTTATTTTTGGTAAAGACTTCCTTTTTTAAGAGCAGTTTTAGGTTCACAGCAAAATTTAAAGAGAATACAGAGATTTCCCATATTCTCCCACTGCTGCACATGTATAGCCTCCCCCATTATCAACATCCCCCATCAGAGGGGTACATTTGTTACAAGTGATGAACCTACATTGACACATCATTATCACCCAAAGTCCACAGTTTACATTAGGGTTCACTCTTGGTGTTGTACATTCTATGGCTTTGACATGTATCCATCATTATTACTTTCATGTAAAGTATGTTCACTGTCCTAAATATTCTCTCTGCTCTGCCTGTTCATTGCTCCCCCACTCGAATCCTGGCAACCACTGATCTTTTACTGTCTCTAAAGTTTGCCTTTTCCAGAATGTCATACAGTTGGAGTCATACAGGATGTAGCCTTTTCAGATTGGCTTCTGCCTTAGTCCATTCGGGCTGCTATAGCAAAATTCCATAAACTGGGTGGCTGATAAACATCAAACATTTCTCACAGTTCTGGACACTGGAATTCCAAGACCACGGTGCCAGTATGGTTGGGTTCTGGTGAAGACCCTCCTCCAGGTTGCAGACTGCCAACTTCTTGGTCTGTCGTCACATGGCAGAAGGGACGACCTAGCCTTGGGGCCTCTTTTATAAGGGCATTAATCCCATTCATGAGGGCTCTAGCCTCATGACCTAATCACCTCCAAAATGCCCCACCTCCTAATACCATCACCTTGGGCTTTAGGTTTCCAACGTATGAATTTGGAGGGGACACAAACATTCAGACCATAGCAGCTTACTTCACTTAGTAATATGAATTTAAATTTCTTCCATTCTTTTTGTGGATTGACAGCTCATTTCTTTTTAGCGCTGAATAATATTCCATTGTCTGGATGCACCACAGTTTATTTATCCATTCACTTACTGAAGGACATCTTGCTTGCTTCCAAGTTTTGGCAATTTTGGATAATGCTGCTATAAACATCTCTGTGCAGGTTTTTGTGTGGACATAAGTTTTCAACTCTTTTGGGTAAATACCAAGGAGCAGGGTTGCTGGATCATATGATAAGAGTATGTCTAGTTTTGTAAGAAACTGCCAAACTGTCTTCCAAAGTGACTGTACCGTTCTGCATTCCCAATAGCAATGAATGAGATGTTCCTGTTGCTCTACATTCTTGCCAGCATTTAGGGTTCTCAGTGTTCCAGATTTTGGTCATTCTAATTGGTGTGTGGTGGTATTTCACTGCTGTTTTAATTTGCATTTCCCTGAAGACATATGATGTGTAGCATCTTTTCATATGCTTATTTGCCATCTGTATCTTCTTTAGTGAGATGTCCATGAACATCTTTGGCCCATCTTTTAGTCAAGTTGTTTGTTTGCTTATTGTTGAGTTTTAAGTGTACTTTGTGTATTTTGGTTAACAGTCCTTCACCAGATGTGTCTTTTGCAAATATATTTTGTCAATCTGTCGCCTGTCTTATCATTCTCTTGATGTTGTCTTTCACGGAGCAGAAATTTTTAATTTTAATGAGGTGCAGCTTATCAATTATTTCTTTCATGGATTATACCTTTGGTGTTGTATCTAAAAAGTCACTGCCATACCCATGGTCATCCGAGTTCTCTCCTATGTTACCTTCCAGGAGTTTTATAGTTTTGGTTTTACATTTAGGTCTATGATCCATTTTGAGTTACTTTTTGTGAAGGGTATAAAGTCTAGATTCCTTTCTAGATTCCCTTTTTTGCATGTGGATGTCCAGTTGTTCCAGCACCATTTGTTGAAAAGACTATCTTTGCTCTGTTGTATTGCCTTTGCTCCTTTGTCAACGATCAGCTTACTGTATTTATGTGGGTCTATTTCTGGGCTGTCCATTCTGTTCTGTTGATCTACGTCTATTCTTTATCCAGTACCCCACTGTCTTGATTACTGTAGCTTCATACTAAGTCAGGAAGTAGGGTAGTGTCAGTCCTTCAACTTTGTTCTTTTCCTTCAATATTGTGTTGGCTGTTCTGGGTCTTTTGCCTCTCCATATAAACTTTAGAATCAGTTTGTCGATAGCCACAAAATAGCTTGCCGAGATTTTGATTGGGATTACATTGAATCTATAGATCAAGTTGGGAAGAACTGACATCTTGCCAATATTGAGCCTTCCTCTCCATGAACATGGAATATCTCTTCATTTATTTAGGTCTTTTAAAAATTTCATTCATCATAGTTTTTCAGTTTTCCTCATATAGGAAACTTGAAGACCTTATATATATCTTGTTATATTTACAGCTAAGTATTTCATTTTGGGGGGGGTATAGATGTAAATGGTCTTATGTTTTTAATTTCAATTTCCACTTGGTCATTGCTCATATATAGGAAAGTGATTGACATTTGTATATTAACCTTGTATCCTACCTCCTTAACTATAATTGCTTATTAGTTCCAGTAGTCTTTTTGTCAATTCTTTCAGACTTTCTACCTAGACAATCATGTCATCTGTAAACAAAGGCAGTTTTGTGTCTTCTTTTCCAATTTGTATTCCTTTTACTTCCTTTTTCGTCTTATTGCATTAGCTATACTTCCAATATGATGTTGAAAAGTGGAGGTGAGAGAGGACATCCTTGCTTTGTATGATCATCCTTGCCTGATCTTAGCAGGAAAACTTTGAGTTCCTCATCAAGTATGATCTTGGCTGTACGTTTTTTGTTGGTATACTTTATCAAGTTGAGGAAGTTCTCTTCTATTCCTAGTTTACTGAGAGTTTTTATCATGAATGGTATTGGATTTTGTCAAATGATTTTTCTGCATCTATTGATACAATCATGTGATTTTTCTTTTTTAGCCTGTTGACGTGATGGATTACATAACTGATTTTTGAATGTTGAACTAGCCCTGCACACCTGGGATAAATGTCACTTGGTTGTGGTGTACAGTTCTTTTTATACGCTGTTGGATTCTCTTTGCTAATATTTTGTTGAGAATTTTTGCATCTATGTTCATGAGAGATATTGCTTTGTAGTTTTCTTGTAATTTCTTTGTCTGGTTTTGGTATTAGGGTACTGCTGGCCTCATAGAATGAGTTAGGAAGTAGTCCCTCTGCTTCCATCCTCTGAAAGAGATTGTAGAAATCTCTTTCTACAAATTCTCATAATTTCTTCCTGAGTGTTTGGTGGAATTCACCAGTGAACCCACCTAGCCTGGAGCTTTCTGTTTTGGAAGGCTATTACTTCAATAAGTAATTTCAATAATTAATTTCTTTAATAGATATAGGCCATTTAGATTATCTATTTCTTCTTGTATGAACTTGGCAAATTGTGTCTTTCAAGGAATTGGTTCATTTCATGTAGGTTATCAAATTTGCGGGCTTAAAGTTGTTCACAGTATTCCTTTATTATATTTTTAATGTCCATAGGATCAGTAGCGATGTCCCTTCTTTCATTTCTGATATTAGTAATTTGTACCCTTTCTCTTTTTTTTCTTAGTTAGCCTGGCTGGTTTTAACTGTCAGAGTTGTCCACATGAAGCCTTCAGTAATTTGTTCAGGTTTTCCTACCCGGCCACTGGCTCCTGCAGCAGTTTCTGCCTGTGAATCTTGGCTTTGGGGAGCCATGACTCTCTATATTTGACTCCCAGTCTCGGGGGCAGCAGTTTGCCCTGAGCCCTCCCCTCTCTTATGGATCCAGGAAGAGTTGTTGATTTTATAGTTTGTTCAGCTTTTTACTTGTTGTTAGAACAGAGTGGTGACATCCCAGCTCCCTGTGTGCAGAACCAAAAACCAGAAAAGTCCTACTGCATGATTTTTTCCAGTTATATTGAGATGTAATTGACATATAACATGTATAAGTTTAAGACGTAGGGTGTGATGATTTGATAAGCATATATATTGTGAAATGCTTACCACAATAAAGATAGTTAACATCTCATCACCTTACATAATTACTTTTTTTTTTTTTTTGGTGAGAACATTTAAGACTTACTCTCTCATCAACTTTCAAGTATATAATACAGTATTGTTAACTATAATCACTATGCTGTACATTGGATCCCCAGAACTTATTCATCTTATAATTGGAAATTTGTACCTTTTGACCAACATCTCCCCATTTCTCCTACTTCCCAGCCCCTGGCAACCAGCATTTTACTATTTCTATGAGTTCAACTTTTTTAGATTCCATATGTAAGTGAGATCATACAGTACTTGTCTTTCTCTGTCTGACTTATTTCGTTTAGCATAATGCCCTCAAGGTCCACCCGTGTTGTCGCAAATGGCAGGATTTCCTTCTTTTTTCATGGCTGAATAATATTCCTGTGTGTGTGTGTGTGTGTGTGAGTGTGTGTGAGAGAGAGAGAGAGAGAGAGAGAGAAAGAGAGAGAGAGACATTTTCTTTCTCTATTTATCTGTTGGTGGACACTTAGGTTGTTTCCATGTCTTGGCTATTGTGAATAATGTGCATGAGGGTGCAGGTATTTCTTTGAGATAGTGATTTCATTTCCTTTGGATATATACTCAGTGGGATTGCTGGATCATATGGTAGTTCTATTTTAATTTTTTGAGGAACCTCCATACTGTTTTCCATAGTGGTTGATTTTATTTATAAAATAATTCTATATGATTTTATTTATATAACATTCTTGTAATGACAAAATATAGAAATGGAGAACAGATTAGTGGTTGCCAGGGATTGAGGTGAGGGTTGGGGTGGGAGGGAAGTAGATGTAACTGTAAAAGGGCAACATGAGGGATCCTTGTAGTGATGAAACTGTTCTATATCTTGATTGTATTAATGTTATTTCCCTGGTTGTGACATTACACTATAGTTTTGCAAGATGTTACCATTGGGAGAAACTAGGCAAATGGTACATGGGATCTCTCTGTATTACTTCTTACAACTGCATGTAAACCTAGCTTAAAGTAAAAAGTTTTTTTAAAAATTTATTTATTTTATTTATTTATTTTTGGCTGCGTTGGGTCTTTGTTGCTGCTCACGGGCTTTCTCTAGTTGCGGCGAGTGGGGGCTACTCTTTGTTGCGGTGCACAGGCTTCTCATCGCGGTGGCTTCTCTTGTTGCGGAGCACGGGCTCTAGGCGCGCGGGCTTCAGTAGTTGTGGGTCTCGGGCTCTAGAGCGCAGGCTCAGTAGTTGTGGCGCACGGGCTTAGTTGCTCCACGGCATGTGGGATCTTCCCGGACCAGGGCTTGAACCCGTGTCCCCGGCACTGGCAGGCGGATTCTTAACCACTGTGCCACTAGGGAAGCCCTAAATAAAAAGTTTAATCAAGAAAGAAAAGACCTTTCTGTTCCTCTGTTTATCCCCTTCTCCTGGGCCCTTGTTTGGGTCAGCACTGATGTATAAAAGCTAAGTCATCTTGAGGCTGGTGGTAATTCACCAGAGCACGGCAGTCAAGCAGGTGGCATATAGGAGGTGGCCTGAAAATCAATATCCTTTCCTTAGTCCACCCCAACTCAAATAGCTTCTGCACTGGACCTGCCATGATACCTAAACCTCCCACCATTGACACCACTCTTTGGGACCGTCTCTTAGCAGGCCTACGCTCTTTGTGGCTTGAGAGAAGCAACATATCTGTTGACATGATTACTGTTATCAGCTATTGTCACCTGCCACACAGCAAGCTATTGAGGAAACAGGACAGACTTTGGGAGTGAGCAGTTCTCAAATTTTCATTCCCAAAGATCAATTGAGAGTCTGTTGGTGTGCAGTTATCAAAGAAGGAGGGACACCTCCTTGGCCTGGGAGGGAGAGATTGCCAAGATTGCTTATTAGGTGGAAAAAAAGCAAATGAAAAAGCAGTGTAGTGCGTGATTCATTTTTGTTTGTTTGTTTGGTGGTTGTTTTTGTAAATAAGAAGAACCAAAACTATATATGCATACAACTCTTTTGTTTCCTGGAAAGAATCCAAGAATGAGGATATGGACTTGTTGGGTATGAAGGGTAGAGAAGGGCTTTCAAGTTTCATCATGTTATATCTTTGTGTGCCATTAGAATTTTCAACCATTTTTTTCTTTCTTTCTTGGGAGTTCTTGAAGGCCAGCTGCCCTGGCTACATGCCTTTACTTGTCCAACTGACCAGTCATTCGACTCAGGATGCCAGTGGCCTAGGAGGGAGGATTAGGAACCCCTTCTCCAGGATGTTAAGTAATGAAGGAAATAAAACGACAGCAGGAGGCTGTTGAGGTCGGCCAGTGTGAATCACTGACTCCAGACCTGGGGGGTCGCTTCCTTCTCAGCTGCCCGGGCAAGGAAGCCTTCATTCTTAGCTCTGGGCTAAGTAAACTGTGAGTGATAAACGTGTGTGCTTTCTCTTTCCTGGTGATTTTCAGGTTGGAGATCATTATTTTGGCCACGAGGGAAGCAAGGAAAAAGAAAATTGGATTCCTCTTCCTCCCTGAGCACTGTTGCATCCTCAGGCTCTTGAGGGCCGGGGAGCTGGGGTGGCAGTGGGGGGAATCATTCTAGAGTTTTCACACAGCCAGGAGAAAGGAAATGAAGGCATCCAGCAAGAAACTGGCAAGGATCTCCCACTTCCTTGCACCTTCACTCCCAACATCATTGGCCCCATCTGAGCTCCAGTTTCCACTCAGGAAAGGGAAAATCTGAAACACAGGCAAACCAGGCAGGCAGGCAGATGGACGGGTGTGCATTTAGAAACATTTCACAATGTCTATTTACAGACTCTTCTCATCTCTGCTCAGTCAGGAGGGTCCCCTAGGACCACACCTGGAGCCAAGTTTGTGTTATTGGATGCAGAGCCTGAAAGTAATAAAACTACATCCTAAACATTCTATAGAATACGGACTTCCTCCAAATCTGGCTGCTCTCCTCCACCACAAGAACAAGCCTGGAGTGTGGCAAGTGACGGTGACTTTCCTGGTTGTCCCCTCCCCAATCCAAGGTGTCGAGGCAGAAGGAGATGATCAATGGCTCTGAAGACTGCCTGATAGAGGAGGAGGAGGAGAAGGGAAAGGGGGAAGAGGAGGAAGAGGAGGAGGAGGGAAAGGGGGAAGAGGAGGAAGAGGAGGAGGAGGGAAAGGGGGAGGAGGGTTTGAAGGAAGAAGCAGTCAGGACTGCGGTCTACCATTAGCCGATGGCTTTATAAGCCTCATTATGTAGGCATTCCTCCCTTTCAGCCCTCCAATCCCAGGGAGGCATCTTTTCCTCGCCACTCTCCCACCACAGTATCTTATTGGCTTTCCCCTCCCCATTCCTACCTCCTCTGCCCTGAATGTGAATTTGCATCAGACTTGACCTGTTTAAAAATGTTGGGGACTGGGGGAGGTCCTTGCCCCACCAAGTGAAGTTTCCCCCAGTCCAGCTCCCTTAGAGATAGCTCTGGCTCTGTTGGTTTTTAATTCCTGAATCTCACTTGCCCCCAGACGCCCTAGGGTGTTGTGAGGTCAGATTTTCTGAAGGCACTCTGAAATGTCTGGATCATGGCTCCATAGAAGCCGTAAGTCAGCTCTCTAGCTTATCTTCCCAGGCTTTCTGAGATGTCACTCCATCAGGGATGCTGTGACCAGCAGGGTCACATGGATTCAGACACTAAACTGCTTTGTGTTTCTCATTCCTAACCCCTAAACCCACCATTTCTTTGCCAGCGTTTAATGGGAACTCATACAGTGAGCCTCAGGAGGTAAGCTGAGGGGAGAGGGAAAGGAGAAGGAGGGAGACAGAAGCCACAAGCCACGGGACTGAGAGGAACCTTCTGGAATGGTTTGCATCTGCTCAGAAGTGAGTCTCACCATTCTCTATTTCAGGCTCTAGTGATTACAGATTTTTTTTTCAAGAGCCAGATGTTTAAAAGTCTTGGCATGGTTTTAAAGTCAGTCCTGAAGGTTTCAGCTGAATTTACCCTGCATGTTTTAGACTCACTGGAATGATTGATTAGAGCCAGGAAGCTCAGACTCCCTCCAAAAGCAATGGAGGCATTTATCCAAGAACGGGGGCAGTCACTCGCAGTGTTTGCACGCCCCCTTTTGTTGGGAGGGAGCAGTTGTACCCTGCTACCTCTGGAAATCTGCCTTATTGGCCTGGCATCCTAAGGATGTGCCCACCTTGCTTAGTAGAGGCCATCTCCATCCTGAAAGCCAAGTAATGGAATGTATGCCTTTCTGGCATTTACAAAAGGCGATGCTTTTCCCAAAAGTCTGGATGTGCATGAAGGTATCTACCTTCAACTTTAAGAATTAAAAAAAATCTAGTCCCCAAAATAGTTGTTTTTGTAGTCCTATCTTCTTACCCAGCTCCCACCATGCAATGCTAACATTCTCTTCTACTGGTCTGTCATAAACAACATGCCTTTGGGCATGTGATCATTTTCAAGTCATGTTATGACCGACCTCAGATCCCACAGAACAGTAACCTCAAAGTCAACTCAACAAGGCATTCTGTTCACTATCTATGATTCACAAAGTGCTGTGCCAGACACTATGGTAGATACAAGAAAAAAAATGTAAGAAATGCGTTTTAGCCTCTGAAGGCTTAAAACCAAAGTTAAGGAGATAGGATATATGCATTTGAAACACCTTAAGAACAATAAAAAACAGCATATAACCGAATGGTAAATGACAGCGGCATGATAATAGCAATTCCGCTCAGTTATTGAGACCTTCCTAAGGAACAGGCACCATGCTTAGGGCATTACATTTGTTATCTCATTTTAATCCTCCTAACAACCCTATGGGGTAGGTTCTATTAATATCTCCATTTTAGAGCTGAGGGAACTCAGATTTGCAAAGAGTAAATAATTTGCTGCTATATATTTGATAAAGGCAGGCAGGCAGAGCTAAGATTTTGTTCCCGACTTTTAATTTTAAAGACACTTCAAAGCTACAGGAAAGTTGAAAGAATAGTATAATATTCATATGCTTCACCTAGATTCACCAACTGTTAACGTTTTACCACATTCTGCTTTATCATTCCCTGTCTCTACACACACACACACACACACCCCTACACATTTTTTTCTGAACTATTGGAGCATAAATTGCAGACATCATTCCACTTCACCTCTAAATACTTCAACGTGTATCTCCTAAGAACAAAGACATTTTCCCACAAAATGCCAATGCAGTTATCACATCTCACAAACTTAGCCAGAGACAGCATTTGAACCCAGCTCTCACTCCAGAGTACAAATGGCAAGTTCCGTGAGAGTTCAGCAGAAGGAGCCATCAGTGCAGTCTGGGAATTACAGGATGGATTTTCTGTGGACCCTTACTCCTAATTATTCATAGCAATGGAAGAAAGGAGTTGGCCAAATAATCACAAAGTGTGCATAATCAAAAAACCAAATTCCATGGTTTTCGGAGTGTGTTCTATTTGGGTGGGAGGGGAATGACACAGATTTGCCTTCCTACTTAGTTTCTTCTCTGGCCAATATTAAAATTGGTCTTTCCCAACCACCCACTGACATTACAACTGGGGTAGCTACCCCAGAAGTTCTTTGGTTAAAACACAATAGCAGAAGTGGGAAGCAGACGCCTAGCACAGGGAGATCAGCTCGGTGCTTTGTGTCCACCTAGAGGGGTGGGATAGGGAGGGTGGGAGGGAGACGCAAGAGGGAGGGGATATATGCCTATGTATAGCTGATTCACTTTGTTATACAGCAGAAACTAACACACCATTGTAAAGCAATTATACTCCAATAAAGATGTTAAAAAAAAAAGCACAATAGCAGAAAGTCCACTAAGTAGGTAAGCCATATACGAATAATAGAGAACTGACCACAAATTCCAGCTAAAAAGGAATTCTAGCTAGAAATTTTAGCCACAGGTCAGGGTTCAGTATCCACAATATAAATCTAGTCCTTGGTCAGTTATGTTAAGAGAGAGTTCCATGCACTGCCCTGTTCCAGAGGCCCAAGTCTACTCACCCAGTAAAATTCCAGAAGCAGGGTGTTGCCCACTGCAGCCTGAAGGAGAAAGCAGGCCCTGTGCTGCAGATCAGCCAAAACCCCCTGAGGGGCTCTGACCTGGCTTTCTTCTTTCTTTTTATTCAGGGAAGCCAGATTTAGAAAGACTGTCAGATTAGACCAGTCCTGCGGTGCTTAATGACCTCCCTGAATGCAGTCACAGGAGAAATCTTGACCTTTTAAAATCCTTGATTTCGCTCAGTAATTTTAAGAAGCTAAAGCCCGCATCTGCATTTGCTTTGCTTTTCATGCTTTCACCAGACACTGCAAAAGTGAAAATCTTGCAAATCTCTGCGTCTCAGATGCCAAGGCAGGGACACCCCTTCATCGAACTGGGACTGGGAGAGATGCCCTACTGGACCTTCTGGGTAGCCAGCGTTAGGTCACACTTTTGCGCTCTCTCCAGACCTTTTGGTTTGGGGCAGACACAATCTGATCAGCAGTATCTATGAATCCATGCAAGGTGAGCCATGTTATGACTGGGATCCACTGTGTATACGCAACCTTTGGTGGGGACTTCTATCTCATGGGCATCCCTTGAGATCGCACAACTTTAAAGACATTCTTGCTCTTTCTGTTTGTGACCCCAGACTTGCTTAGGGAGTAAATCGTTTCCCTTGAGATTTAACAGGAACAAACGGGTCAAAAAATAGTGTTCAAGCTGAGGTGGGAATACTTGCAGTCTTGCTATTTAAATTCCCTTTGAGGCTTCACCTCTCTCTCCCTCCCTCTGTTCCTCCCTGCCCTCAGCCTGCAGATCTAAAATGCCAGAAAGCGACTCCTTTACATCTCCTTCCCAGAGCTGTTGAGTGTCCTTCCCCGCCTGGATCAAAGTCTCTAACTCCTCAGGGCTTCCGCTCCAAGTTACTCCTCACACTCGTCAGCCCTGCAGGGACACAGGGAGGCTAAGAAAGAGCATCTGGTATTTTGCACTAAGGATGCTGTGGTGGCAGGAAGTTGGAGGCAGAGGAAAAAGGGAGAGTTAGTTCCTAACCATGTAAGGAACAAGCTCAGCCCTTTTTGGAACTAGTTCAGAAGACAGCGAGAGGCCTCCGAGAAGAAACTTTATCTGGCTGGTGATTGCACTGGCCGGTGGCTTTGGGGCTGCGTGCGCGTGGGCGCTCGGCGTACAGAGCTGCCCCCACGTGGCAGCCCCCAAGGGCAGGCCCACAGCGCGGGCTCCCAGGCACCCCAGCGGACAGGGCGAGTAACCGGCCTCCGGCTCCCTGGGAGGCACCATGGCTGGGTTTTATGGTTGCCTGAAGACTCCAGAGTAAGTGGTGGGCGCAGTAAGCACTGCAACCGGACTGCACGGAGTGCAGAGTGGCAGAACGCCGGCCGCCGGTGCGGGCACCGCTTCCCGCCCCATCGGGGCGCCCGCCTCGAAGAGGAGCAACTGTGAGCCAGCCGAGGGCGCGCGGCGGGGAACGCGCCGTCCCCGGGGCTCGAACTCGCGGCGACGCGCCTGCCGCGTGCGGGCGGCCCGCTCCTAGGAGGGCTCGCGCAGGTGTGCGTGCGTGTGCGCGTGCGTGGGAAAGCGGCGGCGGGGGCGCGGGCGCGGGGCGCGCGCTTCCAGGACTCGGCCGGCCCGGAGGGGGCGGGGCGGGGCGCGGTGGCTGGACCCAGAGGCTCCCGACTTGCAGGCTTTCTGCTTTCCGCCGCCGTCTCCACCTGGCTCACCTGAGTCCCCGGGAGCTTGGGCAAGAAATGGGAGAAAGAGGAGGGAAAGGAGGAGAGAGGGATGGAAAGAGAGAGGGAAATTCGGGGGAGTGGAGAAAATCACCTCAAATTTTCTGAGTTGTCTTAATTTTCTAAATCTGTTCCAAGCTGTACAATACGCAGTCTCCCACTTATTTGATGTGGCGTTAGCTCCAGTTTATGCTCACTGCGTGTCCATGGAGGTGATTTTGGATGTCGTGTGTACGTATTTCAAGCAGTGACAGCAGGAAGAAGCACCATAGATCTAGTCATATGGTTGATGAGTGGGTGTGCAGTTATTTGCAATTTCCGTTCATGAAGCTAACACTCTTCTCCCTCAGCTATCACAATCCGGAATCATGCCAGAAACTCACCTCACTCATTGCAGGTCTCCAGCAGTCGAGAGTTGCACGGGTTCGGCGGGTCCCTGCAGTCCTCTGCCTTCATGGAAAGGCACCGTGTGGCAGGGACCGGACAGGGCCTGGCCTGCAGGCCCACCGTGGTATTCCATGTGATTTTTCGCCGCACTCCATTTGAGGCGCCAAAGACGGGAGGTTCACGCGTGGAGGCGTGGGTAGGCTAGCTGCCTCTTCTGCGGCTTCCTCACGGTTGGCACCAGAGCGCTCCCGCGCTTCCGGTGGGGCATGGGCCTGGACTCTTGAAACTTGAAAAGCGTCCTTGCAACTGTTTTATCACCCCAGCTCCCGGGCTCACTGTTGTGCCCTCAACCTCTGGCCTCGGATGGATGCTGTGGAAATTATAGGCTTTCTCTGTGGAACTCGCCATAGCACCAGATGACAGAGAGGTAGACGGTGAAGCCTTTGGGAGGAGGAGGGAGGTGACGGTCCTTACAGTGGGAGATGCTAAGGGCATTGTTGCTGCTCCCAGGTGGTGTGCAAGCCCTTCCTCCCTGGGGTTCGGTGCTGGCTTCTATTAGATCCTCCTGCTTGCAAATGCAGCAGGGGCCCTTCGTCCGAATGTCCGCTTTCCATGCAGGGGATCTGGGCCAGGCTGAGGTCTTTGGGGGTGGAAAAAGGGCACTCAGTGGCCCAAATGGCCACTTCCTGTGGCCACCGTTATAGGCCCGAGCTCATCTGATGATTTATGGAATCTGGGCTGAAGGAATAAGAGAAATGATAAGAGAGCATTTGAGGAGATTATTATAGAGTCAAGGCTTCTATAAATAAGAGGCTTGGAGTCCCTCGCGGGACCTAGACGGTATGGAGACTCAGTAAGCAGTCAAAAATATTGTGCACCTGCTCTGTAGCAAGCTTTGTGCTGAGCATCGTGGAAGAAACTTACGCTTTCCTCTCCCGGAACCAAGCGAGCACAGTGCCTGGCACCAATATTTGCTGAAGGAATGTTGTTGACTGAACCAAGATGTCCTTGAGGAGCTTGCCTTTTTAGGGAGTTGTCGGCCCGTCAGCAGCAGTTTGCAGGAGGTGGGGTGGGAGGTGTAGGCTCGCTCAGTAGGACAGAATGTAAAGGAGGACAGGAGATAGACAAGCCTGGGGCGACAAGTGGGAGAGAGACCAGAAGAAGGAGGCGACAGGAATGGAAACATAAAGCAGAATTTGGGTTAGTGGAGAAAATCACCTTACGTTTTCTGAGTTGTCTTCATTTTTGAAATTTGTTCCAACCTGTACAATATGCAGTCTTCCAGTTATTTGATGTGGCGTTAGGGTCCCTTCTCTGAGCTTTTTCGAGGGGGTAGTGGGAGAGGAAGACCAGGAGGGAAATTGGGCTGCTGGAACATTCACTGCTCCCCCTGTGAGCCTTGGGTTTCCTGCCACCCTCTATCCCCTCAACACCCCCCCCCCCCGAGGGGGGTTTCCTAGAATCACAGCTTGGCCACCTCAGGAGAGTTGCACCCTTTCAAGGAAGCCCAGTAGGCTTTGAAAGTTGAATTTGGGTGGAAACACAGTATTGGTTCACAGTTTCCTCTGCACATCACAGTTGCATTCTAGATTTTATATACAGGTAGCTACATTTATGATATGAGTTGGAGCTGTTTGGCCAGCGGCGGAAATATGTTCAGAGGCATCCATATCCTTATAGGCTTGACTCCATGCCACTAGCCCCTCACTGTAACCAAGTGAGTTGCTAGGGTACCGGTTTTGGTGTTTAAATTCGGAACTAGCTCTTGTTAGATATAGCTCTTGCTTAAGATAACTAGCTGTTAAGTTCTGTTCTTTTCATAGACATAGAATGACAGCAGGTGACAGGCAAATTATCAAGGGATCAATTAATACGTGTATTGGTAGAAGGGAGAAGATAGTAGGCTTCTTGAGTTATGCGAGACCATTTTGTACAAGTACGTGAGGAGATGGAGGAAAAGCCCAAGAACTGTCTTAACCAGACAAGATCCTGTAATGGTGGGATGGGTGAAAATGTCTTCATTTTTAAGGGTGAGGAAACCGGACCCCAAAGATGTTAAGTGATTCTCCTTGGGTCACACAGTCAATGACAAATGTAAGATTAGAGTCCTTGGTACCCCGTCTTCCGGTGTAGAGCTGTACAGCCTGGGGAAGAGGAAAAATCATCCCCTGAGCGAAGGACGAAAAGCATGCATCATGGGATACAGTGGCCCCTCAGTGGGCTGCTGCAGATGTCGATTCAGCCCGAGGCAAAATAGTGAGCTAGGGCAGCTTTGGTTTTGGCAACCTCAGTCTGTCCTGTCACAACCCTTTCCCATTTCAGCCCCTTCCCTCTCTGGGTGCTCTGGGCCTGAATCTTGCCCTCCTCTCCCAGCCTCTGGTGTCCCAGGTTGTGGACTCCCCTTGGCTAACACATTGCCATCCTGTGGCCCAGGGGCTAGCTCTTGGCCAGACTGGCCGATGGATGCTAGGTTAGTGGGCCTGGATGGATTACTCCAGACGATGTGCATTTCGATATGACCTGGATGCATTTGTGTCACTCTGATGCTCGGGGGTCATCAGGGGGAGTTTGCAGGTTGGTGGGTCCCTCACATCATGCTGGCCAGCTTCTTCTACTCTAAGAGCAGGATGCAGGAAGCTGAGGCTGAGCGCTTCTGCCACAAGCCCCTGACCCCCAACCAGGGAAGAACTATTGTAATTGATGTGCCAGTCTTCTCCCCTTGGCTGCAAAACTTCCCTGATGCCCCCCAAAGCAGTGCAGGCTGCTATTTGAGATTAGAGGGCACACAGGTTGACTTTTTCTGAATTCCAGTTGTTGGTAGTCAGGGGGCCCATGCATTCTTTCTTGGCCCTGGGTAGCCCCCTGGCACCCAGATGCGGGAGGAGACCTACCCCCACGTCCTTCCAGTGGCTGACGGTTTCAGGGCTATCTCCCCTCCCACCTGCAATCTGTTCTCCTGAACCCGAGGCCGACCTGCATCCGGGGAGCTATGATGAACCTGAAGCCTGGCTGCATTTGACCTTCCAGCTGGGGCAGGCAAATATGAACTAGCAGAAAGCACCAGAAATGTGCACGTAGCTGCAGCCCCTCAGCCTGCCAGCGCAGACCCAACCTCCACTCCTTACTGTTATTAAGAGTGTTTAATGTGGTCATTAGAGATCCCTGTGGCACTTTGCATCCTTCTCTCCTTCCCTTCTTCCTTTTTTTTTTTTTTTTTTTTTTTTGCTTCTTCTAGTTTTAGAAGAAAAGCTATTAACTCCAGCTCCCCTGGCAAGGGGCCCAGACTGGCTATTGCATTTTGCTAACCTGCATTCACCCTGTGGCATCTGTCTGAGGCCCTGTCCATTCATGAGCGTGATAAGGGAGCCATGGGGTGGCAGGTGCCTACTCAGGAGGTGCCGCCCTAGGCCCCCAGCCTCACCCTCTGCTGGGGAGGTGGGGAGAAAGCCGGCTCTCTGGAAAGTTCTTGAATAAACTACTTGCCATATTTACCGGTTTACCAAAACTTTGTCTCCTTTGACTATAACATCATTAAAATATTTAATTCTTTGTGAAACTTCATTTAGGAGGGAATGATTATAAAAGCGTTCAGAGATTTCTCTGAAGATGCGGTTGACAAATTCCATTTGGTCTTTAGCAGCTTTCTAAGGAGTGTTCCATTTGTTGAAAGGAGCTTTAGCTTCCTTGGGAATGTACGAAAAATGTGGAAAAGTATATTATTTCATCAGTAACCAAAATTTCAGCATTTTGTATGGGAATGTTTACACTAGTTTCTTTTGAATCCCTTGAAAGCCCATATTCTGTTGGGTCAACTTTAGCATTTGGGGGATTCTTTCACCAGTTTCTCAAATAGCACAATATTTTGTTATTTCTGGAAATTGGTAGCCAAAATGCAGTATGTGATGTGATTGCTCCTGTGGTTTCCTCATTGATTTTCTACGCTGACATTCCTTTAGCTTTTTAAACCAATTCATTTCTTATCCTTCCTTGGCAATTTCATAGTTATGGTTAATGGAGAGCAAATTGGAGGAACTAATCATACAGTACATTGCAGTGATCCCTTCTTGGCATCTTCACGCTCATCCTGCTGCGTTAAATGGTCTTACTCTTTCATGAAATCTTCAATAGCTTTTAAACCCACTCATTCACTGCAAATTACTGTATAGACTGTGATTCACTAGAAAAAAATGAGTGTCAGTGAAATGGCTTGTCTTCAGGAGGCTAAGGTAAGGTAATGATAAGATTTGCCATTTGATTCTTCAAATACATACGCTAACCTTAACCCAGAGGTTCTTAGCAGAGGTGTGGGGAGCAGTTTGGCTCCCCCAGGGGATGGTTGGCAATATCTGAAGACTTGTCCAGTCATCAAGACTAGGGGGAAGGTGTGCTACTGGCACCAAATGTCAACAGTGTCAGGATTGAGAAACCCTGCCTTCAGTGAATAACATTTTACCAAAGTAGAAGTCTGGGGAGGCCCGCCCTTAAGTGTTTAGAGCAGCACTCTCCAATAGAAGTTTCTGTGGTGATGGAAATGTCCTCTATCTGTGCTGTCCAATGCTATAGCCACTAGCCACGTGTGGCTATTGAGCAAATGTGGTGCAGCCAATGTGACCGAGGAACTGAGATTTTAATTTTATTTCACTTTAATGAGTTTAAAGTTAAATAACCCCATGTGGCTAGTGGCTTCCATATTGGACTCAGCTTTAGAGGCGCTGTAGTCTAGTGGAGTGTGGTTCAGGGATCAGAGAGTCCTGGGCTTGGGTCCCCTGTCTACCACTTCCTAGCTTTGTGGCCTTGTGTATGTTCCTCTAAGCCTTCTGAGCCCCAGTTTCCTCAGCTGTAAAATGGGGATAATAATGGGACCTAGTCCTCGAAGGATTATGGTATCCACTGAGAAATAATGCATGAGAACTGAAGCATGTAGTGCAGTGCCCAGCACAGTAAGAGTCTGAGAGATGTTAGTAATTATTGCCAGAGATTTATGATTAATATAGTAATTGTCATCATGTAAATAGGGCTTCTGCAGGGCTTACAAATGGGTCCTCCCCTGGGGTATTATTTAAAGGTCACTTCAGAAGCAGAGCCCTAACAGTCAGCTCTCACAGCATTACCATAGATGTGTCCCCATGCCTTTTTGGGGCCTTGGTTTTCTTATCTGTAAAATGGGAATAATAAAAATAACAATGTCACTTCCCTGTTTATGTCACAGAATTGTCTGGACGGTCAAATGGATGTGGAAGTTCTTTGAAGAGCACAGGGCCGTCTATAAGTATAAGGTTTATGTTATAAGTTTGCTCACAAGTGTGCTTTTGTTTACATTCGGTGCAAAAGTTCTGCCTTGGTAGAACCATCTTAAGTTCAGAATGGGAGCGCCTGAATCGGGGAGGTTGTATTGGAGAGCAGCAGAAGTTCGGAGCTCTTCACAATGTCAGGCCTTCCTCAGTCTGACACTCAGCCAGTAATGTGGCGGGAGAGCCCAGGTACCACTTTAAGGATACGTGGAAGTTTGGCGTTTGGGGTTGGGAAACCAGAGCAGTGTATGGACCAGCCTGGCCCCCAGGCTGCTAATGAAGGAGCAAGGCATCTGGCCCAAAAGGAGAGAAGACGGCACCTCACAGCAGCTTACGGTGTGCTATCGAAGGCCACGCTGCCCCAGGGCACAGCCACCCGGCATAGTGTCTGGCCTGAGAGATACACACGTACAATTGCTGAACGTATTTGGCACCATATAGAGAAATGAGCATGGGGCTTTGGAGTCAGACATGGGCTTGAATCCTCACAATGCTACTTACTAGCTGTGTGGCCATGGGTGACTGCCAGAGCCTTCCTGGGCCTCAGTTGTCTCATCTGTAAAATGGAGAGAATGACTCCTACCTCACAGGGTTGTCACAAGGATTCAATCAGGTAACTGACAGGCACATAGGTTGCCCTTAGTGAATGTGAGTTCCCTTGCCGCCTAATGTTGATAAAAAAAGAACAACTTTGAACCAACTAATGAGTCATAATCCCGTCTTTGTTCTTCTGAGAGGGAAAAGGAAAATGAGAGTTTTCTGCTGGTGGCCTGGGAGAACTGTTTAGATCTTTCTTGAGAAGAGGAAAGGGGGAAAGGATTCTTCTTGCTGTGCTACTACCTTGTCCGGAAGAGCAGTCTGAACTGTTTAGGGACGGACTAGGATGAAGGCTAAAGCACAGGGCTCTGAGTTAGTCACGATACAGTGTAAATGAGGAGCCTGAACAGCCTCGCCTGGGCTCAGGAGTTCCCCTGAGAGAAGTCACCATGCTCTGTGTGCCCAGAGAGAGGCTTTCTGGGGACAGTGGGTTTTCCAGGCATTTGGAATTTAAACTCAAGCCATATCTGTGGCCGCTTGACCCAGTGACAGCTAACGAGCAAAGGACACAAGCTGGATGCAGTTGGCTTTGTCTTCACACAGCCCCAGGCCCCAGACCCCAGTGCACAGAGCCATTTGACAACACTGCTGGTCTCCAGAGGGCTGGCTGCTGGAGAGAGTGTGGATAACACAGGGAGTCTTATCCCCTGCTTTTGGGAAACCAATGAAGACAAAGGGGGACATAGGTCATTAACACCAGGGGAAGGACAGCCTTCCCGTGGAGAAGGGAGGGTAACAATGATGGTAGCTACCACGTATCGAGAGCTTACTATGTGCTACGCCTCATGCCAAGAGCTTTATGTGAGTTAGTTCACCAAACTGTCTGTGAGAGTGGGCGCTTCTCTTTTTTGAGCACTATTCTGATTCCTTCTCAGCACATAGTAGGTGCTCAACAAACAGTTATTAAGTGAATGAGTCCTCACAGTTAGCTTATGCTGAAGGTACTCTTAGCCCCACTAGACAGATGAGGAAATTTCATTTCTGAACAGTTCAGTGATTTGCCCAAGATCACAGGCTAGTCATTGACAAGAGCCAGGATTCACACCTAGATTTGCCCCACTCTGTAGCCTAATCCTTTTGCAACTACATCATGCTTCCTCCTCAGAAGGTCAAGGTGCCATATTTCTCTTTCTGTGACAAAGGAACTACTGGATCAGAAACTACTGGATCAGAGACTCAAGAACACTGCACAAAAAGACATGATACTGTGACATCCATACCTCCTTCATCCCACCTACTCCCTCCATCCCCCCAGTTCTGTCCCCAGACAGGTTCATTTTGTGGATAAAGAAACTGAGGTATGAACAAATTATATGACTTGTCCAAGGTCACACAGCTTGTCGGGATCCTTATTAGTCTGATGTTCTAACCCTCAAAGAACTCAGAGCCTGATAGGGAGGGGAAGGGTGTTATCTACTGGGGCCAAGGCTAAATGGGAAAAAATAAACAAAGGGCCCCATATTGTTAAAGCAACTTGCTTGAATTTTTTAAAAAGTTGAAACATAAAACAGTGTACTCATCTTATTTGAACATTTGGAACTATATTCCTTGTTATGAATACAACACATTATAACAATACAATTCAGTTATCTACTATAGCATATACAGTAGATGTTCAAAATGAGGAATGGAAACAAGAAAAAAGAAAAAGAAGAGATACAGACATGGGAAAGTCTAGATAAGAAAAAGAAGAGATACAGACATGGGAAAGTCTAGATATGGATAGGAAAAAAGCAACAAATGGTAGGCACTGTGTTTCAGAAAAGATTCTACTAAAGACTGATAAAGTCATGTTACATTTTCACATCGACAAGGTCATTATGCCTATCCCGGGGGCCTCATGACCCAGGGACCAGCCCATCCTGTAAGCTGTGGGTCATGGTTACTTCCCCTTCCTTATTGCATCCAGATCTCCCCTTTCCATAAGCCCAACTGTTCTGGAAGAATGGAGAGGAAAGTAAGTCAGAGGGAGACTCTTCTGAGCCCCACGGAGGTTAGGGAACAGAAAGGGTCCTGGGAACCCAGGCATATCTGCCTGTTCACATTTTGAGCAGAGCCCAGTAGGTAAGGCAGGAAAAGTCTACTCTCCTGGGTTTGCGTAAAACGTATGAACAGAGGTTTCCGGACTAGTTCACTATTCATTTGTGATACTTGGAGGGGGTCTTTAGAAGCCCTTTAAGGGAATGAGATGGAAAAAAAATCCCCACTAAACCTTCATCTTCAGTCTTTGAAGGACATAATTTTACTTTTACTTGTGAAGAGTGTTTGTTCCTTCTGTGCCTGTGGTTTCCGAAGCCAAATGTCAATGACCTGAAGACCTTATTTCATGTAGAAATGGCCTATGTTTGCTTATTCAGAATTGAAGGAAACTCTGAGATGAGATATTAATTCTCTGATAGGGATGAACTCCTGATTTGAAAAAAAAAACTTTAAAAAATTTCTTTCAAAGGTGAAGAAAAAATGAATGGTGAATTTTAAATCAAATCTCCTGTGACCCTGTGCATTTTTTTAAATGGGAAAAATAGCTTAGGTTTCTAAACAAGCTAAAAGTAGGAGCGTTTTCTGAAAATATCAACAGGCTTCTGAAGGCTGGTCCCCTGATGGCCAACTCAAGCAAGGCTTATAGGGGGCCTCTTCAAAATCTGGCTTCTCTAGGGATGAACTGGGAACTTTGATTGATTGTCTCTATGAATCATAGGATCCTGGAATGCCTGGGCTAACAGGACCCCTAGATCCAAGTCCAGCCCAATCCCTTACTTCTTAGGTGAGGAAACTGCAGCCCAGAGAGAGGACTCAGTGTGCCCGAGGCCTCACAGCTAATTCATAGCAGGGCTGGGGTGTCAACTCTCCATCAGCTGCTCTAGGACTCATTGGAGGTTCAAGTCTTAGAGACGTTCATTAGAAAAACAAAATGCCTTCCTTTGCGGCCACAGTTCTCTCTAGATGTCATTCGAGTTGCTTTTTCTTCACCACCACATCCATTTCTTATGGCTCCCATTTCAGCTTTTCTGTTCCAGCCAGGCCCAGTAGCCAACATGATTTATAGCAGGGTCTCCTTAAAGCGGGGTGTTTGAACTCTGTACCTCAGCATCACCCAGGAACTTACGGAACATGCAGATCTCTGGGCCCCGTCCCAATGGAAGAATCAGAATCCCTGGGGGTGAGGTCCCTGGAATCAGTGATTGTCACGCAGGCTGGTGACTTACAGCCTTTCTCCTCGAACCCATTTCTCGCACCATTGTCCATATCTGTACTAGTAGTTTTAAAAACCCTGCTATTTCTTTTCTTTTTTTAAATTGAAATATAGTTGATTTACAAAGTTGTGTTAGTTCAGGTGTACAGCAGAGTGATTCAGATATCTATAGATATATAGAGATGTATTCTTTTTCAGATTCTTTTTTAAAAATTTTTATTTATTTATTTTTGGCCACGCCTCGCAGCTTGTGGGATCTTAGCTCCCTGACCAGGGATCGAACCCGTGCCCCCTGCATTGGAAGCACGGAGTCTTAACCACTGGACCGCCAGGGAGGTCCCTCAGATTCTTTTCGATTGTAGGTTTTTACAAGATACTGGATATAGTTCCCTGTGCTATACAACAGGTCCTTGTTGTTTATCTATTTTATACATAATAGTGTGTTTCTGTTAATCCCTATCTCCTAATTTATCCCTCCCCCCCACCCCCACTATTTCTTGAGCACTTACTTTGTACCAGGTGCTGTGCTATTTTTCATGCATTATCTCATGTATTCCTCAGATGCTGGCTCCGTGCTTCCCTCTCACTCTCAAGTGGACCACAGAGCAGTGTCCAGCGTGGGAAGGGGCCGGCCACCTCGCACCGCCACGTAAGCACCACCCCCCGGGCACTGCTCCCAGGGTGGCTTTTTTTGTCCCCAGGCCATTCTGACTAGGGATTCTTACACCTTAAAGTTGAAGGAAGCCTGGTAGCTTTCTTCCTTCCTGGGTCTCACTGCCACTTTTCTTTTCCTATGAGGTGGTCACCCGGGTGGGAAGAGCCTTGCACACATCACTGACTTCTTCCCTGCCGGGAGTGACGGCAGCCGAATGAGGGAATGAGTGTGAGGTTGCCCTGAGTGCTGTGCGTGGGGATCCCCTCTGCTTCTGCGGCCCGCAGTGAACACCGGAGGGAACCAGCAATCTCCTTTCTGCCCTGGGCAATCTGGGCCTTTCTCTCCTCCCCTACCAGCTGCCATCTAGCCTGGCCCAGCTGTGGGCCCTCTTTTAGGGGGTCCCTCTTTCTCCACCCTCTTGGTGTCCTGTCTAGCCCCAGGCCCTGGGACACTCCATTTTCCAGTCCACTGCTATCTGGTGTCCCTTGTCCTGGAATCTCCTTCCTGTGGCTTGTCAGTATTTCTCCAGAAGCTTCTGGCTTCTCTTGCAGGCACTGGACCAAAGAGGCATGAGAGTCAGGTGTGAGAGCAGACTGGACCTCGGGCCAAAGGGGTGTAGGTGAGCCAGATATACCACCCAAGCCTCAGTGCCCCAAGCACATCGCTCCGGGCCAGGGTCCTCAGGCTCTTCCTGGTCACTCAGCGTTTGTAGCTGTCACCTGCCCTTTCTGCCCTCATCCCCAGCTCACCTATGCTGGCACTCAGTGCTTCCGGCCGCAAGCTGTCAAACTCTTCTGCCTAGCAAATGGCCCTTCTGAAGGTGGGCTTCTCCTCCCAGGCCTTTCATTATGACTGCAGCCTACACCGAGAGGTCCCTTCCAGTCCCTTTTGCTTTGAATGGAGCCGCCAACACAAGCGCCCTCCAGAACCTCCTGTGGCCGTGCTGCCTCCATCCCCCAGTCCTCCCATCTGAGGCTCCCCTTCACTCTCACCCTCCCTCCCCTCTTCCTTGACCTCATTTACAGCCAGATCTCAGCGTTCTAGCCCTGCTTTGCTACACCCTGCCCAGCTCGGCTTGGTGATATGTTTTGGACACACTTCTCCAGCTTAACCTTGGCCCTCTGCCTCATTTCTGCCTCCCGCTCCCCTGTACCACACGCATGCGTGCAACACACACTCTGGCTTCCTGTGCCACGACTCTTGGGCCCTGCAGACCCCTCCTATATGGAGTCAGTGCCCAAGAGTTTAGCCTTTGAGTCCTCATCTTAAAATGAATACTTGTCCTAAAATATCCTAAGAGAACACATGACAAGTTTCTCTCACCTCCTCATTTTACAAATGCAGGAACTGGACTTCCCCAGTGGTCCAGTGGTTAA
Source organism: Balaenoptera musculus (assembly GCF_009873245.2). Taxonomy (NCBI): domain Eukaryota; kingdom Metazoa; phylum Chordata; class Mammalia; order Artiodactyla; family Balaenopteridae; genus Balaenoptera; species Balaenoptera musculus. Next base: position 99,976,734 of record NC_045806.1, on the reverse strand, counting down.
GACTTCACGCTAGCAGTACAGGGGGCGTGGGTTCGATCCCTGGTCGGGGAACTAAGATCCCACAAGCCACACAGTGTGGCCAAAAAACAACAGCAACAACAACAACAACAAAAGAACACAAATGCAGGAACTGAGGCCCAGCGAGGAGCTATGTCTGGGGCAAGGCCACAAGGATAATCTATCTGTAGGAAGGGCACAATCAGGACCCAGGCCTTCTGATTCCCAATCAAGCACCACTCTCAATTTTTCATGTGTATTTTTTTCTTCGTCATCAGGGAGTGGGTTGTTTTAGCATAGCACTTAATGGGCTCTGGAGTCAAACTACCTCAGTTTAAATCCTGCCCTCACCATGTACTTGCATGTGACCCCGGGCAGTTACTTAGCCTTTCAGTTTCCTCATCTACCAAATGGGGGAGGAGTGAGAATAAATAGTACCTACCGCACAGGATTGCTCTGAGGATTAAATGAGACGGTGTATGCAAAACACTTCAGTGTCTGCACATATTAAATGCCCAGTAAATGTTAACTGTTTTATTTTGTCATTGTCTCCATGGCCCCCAAAACAAGACTGAGTATATAGTAGGTCTACATGAAGATTTTGGGGTGCAAAGAGAGAGGCCCTGGGAAATAATATTCTGACTTTGCTGTCTGGTTCTAATGGTGGGTTCTAACTCTAATGGTCCTAATTCTAATGGTGGGTATTTTAGGCCATGGAGAAAGGGGGAGATCTGGGGACCAGAGAACCTTTGGAAAACTCTCCCTGCAGCCCCAGATAAACAGCTGCTTCTTTGCCTTGTGGCAGGGCTGTCTGTGGGGTTAAGGGCTAAGGAAATCTGAGGATTTAAAGACCCCTAAATATGACCTTGACTGAGATTGGCCAGGGCTCTCAGATTCTTGGAGGCATGTTTATTTCCACGGGCCTGGGCCCCTAGGCGACAGCGGCACACCTTTCCTCCTGCCCATTCCCTCCCTGGGGTGACACAGTTCACTCTGAGACCTCTCTCTATTTCAGCCTGGAACCGGGAGACCAAAGGCTATTCATCATAGCCATGAGGCGACTGCCTCTCCAGCCCCCTCCCTTAGATAAAACCCCAAAGGTACAAGTTGGCTTCACGAAAGTCACAGATAGTAGATAGTTCAGCTTGGGCTGGGGGCACGTTCTTTTTTTTTTGCATCATAAGGAATTATTATTATTTTTTTTTACACACACACTGTATTTTATTTTTACAAGAGGTAAATAGACTGACACCAAGCATTGTAAATGGATGACCACAACAAAAGCAACAATGATTGCAATTACCAAACACGAAACACACTCATACTATGTCATAATATTGACATTCAGTCCAGTAATCCTCCACTGTAACAGCTCCTTTACTTTGCAGTGAAAATTGATGTGTATATTTTTTGCCTCTGAGTCCTTGCGGGATTTTTTTTTTAATTCAAACAGAAAGGGGGGCACATTCTTGTGACTGAGTTCTCTTCCTCCTTTATCTCCCCTGCATCTCCCGCCAGAATCTAACCAGCCACGTAGAAGTCACAGCCTGCCTCAGCACCACCAACCTCTTTTCTTCTTCTTTTGCCCTTTTTCCCTCCTTGGAGATTTTTCCCCCACCCCCAACTGATGGCTTGTTGACTGCTGGGAGCAGTGATAACAGCAGCCACAACAAATACAGGATAAAATAAAAAGTCTCAGACATACTCTGCTTGGGATGGACTTGAGAGCTGGCGGAGAGTTTGGGTCTAGAGCTCTTGGCATCCAACATGCACTTAAAGCTGTGACATCTATCCTCAGGGCCCCTCAACTCAATTCTGGCTCTTCCTTGAGTCTCTCAGGGTCCCCATGCTTCTCACGCCCCTTGCTGGTACCCCACTTCAGCCTGGCCACCCATGCTACAGACCTATCCCCTCTTAATATTGTGTGATCTCTCATCACAGTATATGTGTCCAGTGAGCCATTTTTAGCAGGACTCTCTATTGTTAAAATGACCAACAAATCTTTGGCAAAGATATTAGGGGCTGATAATGACCTGGCCAGTTATCCTGCTTTCAAGTCCTGGAATGGGCTAATACATGAGATTCTTCGGGGTAGGAGTGAGTGGTCATTTAATACTTATCAGATTTTGCCAAGTAAGGAGGGAGCAGAGTGTAGTGGTCAAATCATGGGCTCTGAAATCCTCCAGAACTGGATTTGAGTCCCAGCTCTATTACTTGTATGGCCTTGTCCAGATTACCTAATTTCAGTGAGACTCGCTTTCCTCATCTGGGAAATGGGGCTGAAAATAATAAAAACGAAATAACAAAGCCTACCTCATAGGGCTCTTGTGAGATTCAATGAGATAATGCATGGAAAACCATTTTCACAGTGCCAGGCTGGCACAGAGTTAGGACTCAGCAATTTCATTCATTGTATTAATTGTGTAATATGAATTGCCCCTGACTGTGAAAGAGCAGAGCTTTCAATTAGAGGCTATGTGGATTGACAAGACAGAATAGAACTCCCCATCAACAAGGCTCTGAGGCCGCTAAGGAGATGGCAGAAAGAACCTTTGAGGTCAAGTTCTCTGCATTACTAACCCCCGCCCCCAGCAGAAGATCTAAGGGGTTAGGGGTGGCATGAGTTGGGTCTTTCTGCGCTTCTCCTGGTTTACTCTAGGGGTGAGGTACAATGAGGAGGAAGGGAAGGCAGAACTGGAGGCAAAACCAGAGCCCTTTTATTTTTATTTTTTCTTAACATCTTTATTGGAGTATAATTGCTTTACAATGGTGTGTTAGTTTCTGCTTTATAACAAAGTGAATCAGCTATATGTATACATGTATCCCCATATCTCCTCCCTCTTGCGTCTCCCTCCCACCCTCCCTATCCCACCCCTCTTGGTGGTCACAAAGTGCCGAGCCGATCTCCCTGTGCTATGCGGCTGCTTCCCACCAGCTATCTATTTTATATTTGGTAGTATATATAAGTCGATGTCACTCTCTCACTTCGTCCCAGCTTACCCTTCCCCCTCCCTGTGTCCTCAAGTCCATTCTCTATGTCTGCGTCTTTATTCCTGTCCTGCCCCTAGGTTCTTCAGAACCATTTCTTTTTTTGTTTTTTAGATTCCATATATATGTGTTAGCATACGGTATTTTTCTCTTTCTGACTTACTTCACTCTGTATGACAGACTTTAGGTCCATCTGCCTTACTACCAATAACTCAATTTTGTTTCTTTTTATGGCTGAGTAATATTCCATTGCATATATGTGCCGCATCTTCTTTATCCATTCATCTGTCAATGGACACGTAGGTTGCTTCCATGTCCTGGCTATTGTAAATAGAGCTGCAATGAGCACTGTGGTACATGACACTTTCTGAATTATGGTGTTCTCAGGGTATATGCCCAGTAGTGGGATTGCTGGGTCGTATGGTAGCTCTATTTTTAGTTTTTAAGGAACCTCCACAGTGTTCTCAAGGGGAGGGGATTTACAGGGCATACAAACCAGGGAGGCAACAACCTTGGGGGCCACCTGCCTACCACAGACTCTATGAAAAACATTTCATCCTATCAGATTTTTTAAAAAATTAGGCCAGCTGCTTCTCATTAGCATTCCCCACTCTGGGAAGGCAGAAAATCTGTCAAGCGAAGTCTTCTGAATCCTTGAATCTGAACCAGGCTGTGGTTAAAAAATTTCAACAACCTTGGAAGACAGGCCTTTTTCCTTGTTTTCCTCTCTCTTTTTTTCCCCCTAGAGCCCTTGTTCAGCTCTTCAGTCAGTTTGAGAAGGAAAAGGCAGTTCTGAGGCTTAAGCCCCTGAGGTTGGCCTAGAGAGAGCAAGCAAGCATTTAAATAATGACTGATAATGCAACTTTATGTCGCAGCTGGGCCAGACTTCCTGATGACCATTATTACAGGACTTGATGCTCTTTGGAAGTGGTTCTGGAGGCCCCTCATCCTTTACTGGATAAAAACGTACATTATTTCCTCTTTCCTTACACGGCTTGCCAGCTTTTTCATGGGACTTCATGCAGAGGGGTCTTTTGCCGCAAGTGTGTCTTAGGTTGTCCCTGTATGTTTAAAAAAGGGGGTCATTTCCCCACTGATGCCTATTTGTCACTGCATCCCTCCCCCAACTCCTGCATTCATCCATCCATAAAAACACACAGCGAGCACCTTCCACGGGCCTGGTGTCGTGCTAGGTGCTGGGGATCTCCAGATACGTGAAATGGGGTCCCTGTCTTCAAGGGGATATCAGCTATGACAGGGGCACGTACAAGGGGCGAGAGCGTGAGGCAAGGGTGGTAACCTTTGAGCTGGATTTTGAAGAATGTGTAGGATTTCAAGGATGTGGAGCTGAGGGAGGCGAGGTTCCGGGCTAAGGGAACAGCCTGTGCAGAGCACAGAGAATGCAAAAGAACATGGTGTATTTAGGGAATGACTGGTGATTCTGGGAGACCAAACCATGAGGGTGCGCGTGGGGTTGGACTGCTGGAGAACGGAGGGGGGCAGGGAGCACCCGATCGCTGAGAACTTTGTGAAGAACTTGGCTTTTGTCCTGCAGGCAGCGGGAAGTCTGTGAACTAGTCTAAGCTCATGGTCAGATTGGTATTTTAGAGAGAGCGTTGTGACTTTTTTTTTGAGATACCACTGAGGTGACATTTTGCTAAATATCATAAATAAAAATAGAGACCAGCCTGGAGGCAGCGCCAAGGCCGCTATTAAAGAGCCCTGGTATAATTAAGGAACCAGTTCACTTTAAACTTATATTAACCATAATGAGACACATGAAAGAAATACAGTCTTTCGTCCTCTGTGAGGAGATACTGGGGAAGCAGAGCTCTGGTTAATAAGTCAGCCTGGGGTAGATGGAAAGAAGCTTTGCCAGTGGTGGTGTCTGTTCCTGAAGCCTCCTCTAGGAGGATCTGGGCCTCGCCCAGCTGAGTGGGGCTCCACACACAGGAGTCTCGTGGCCGGGGCACCCGGGAGTAGGCCCTCTGTGACAAGGACAAGAGGGGCCCACCTTGCCGGGAGGGAAGGCAGGTCCTGCTCAGCTGGCAAATAAGGAGCTTCCCCCCCGCCACGACAGGTCTTCCTTTGCGTCCTGTAGCATGCCTCGACTTCTAAGAAATTTCTGACCACAAAGATGGTTCTTACGTTACTTCTCCTTCTTTCACTGAATCTACGCATTCATTGAACAAACATTTAGCAAGTGCCTGACAGATGTACCAGGTACCATTCCAGGTGCTGGGGGATCCAGTGCTGAACAAAATGGACAAGGCCCCTGCCCTAACGGAATTTACATTCTAGTAGAGGAGACAGATAAGAGGCTGTAACTAAATTAATATAGAATATAATTTCAGACATCGATGAGTGCTACGAAGATGTTAGTAAAGGATAATGTGATGGAGAGAGACCAGACGCCTTAACTAGGCTGATCATGGAGGTCCTCTCTGGGAGGGACCCTTTGAGCTGACTTGAATGCTATCAAAGAGGCAGCCATGCAGCTAGCTGGGGGAAGAGCCCTCCGGGCAGGGGGAGCAGCAAATGCAAAGACCCTGAGATTGAAAGGGGCTGGCTGTGTTGGGGATTAGCCAGAAGGCCAGTGAGGCTGGAGCACAGGGAGAAAGTAGGAGGGTAGCAGGATGGGTGGTCAGTCGGGGGGCATGGGCATGGGGCCAGAGCACATAAAACCCAGGGGGAGTGAGTGTGAGGGGACCCAATCGGCCGATATGCACCGTTAGGTGGAGATGTTGGATAGACAGTTGGTTATAGGAATATGGAGTTCAGGGATGAGATCCAGTCTAGACATAGAAATTTTGGAGTTCAGTGTCTAGATAGTATTCATAAGGTGTGAATGAGATCATCTAGAATATGGTAGTCCCTAGCCCCATGTGACTACTGAGCAGTTGAAACGTGGCTAAGTCCGAATTGAAATGTGCTATATGTGAAAAATACAAACCAGATTTCAAAGACTTAGTATGAAAAAAAGAACATAGAATATCTCATTGATATTATTTTTATAATGATTACATGTTGAAATGATAATATTTTGGTTCTACTGAGTTAAGTAAAATATATTATTAAAAGTAACTTCACCTGTTTCTTTTTGCTTTTTTGAACGTGGCTACTAGAAAATTTAAAATTACCTATGTGGCTTGCAATTGTGGTTCACATTAACATTTCTGTTTAACGGCGCTGGTCTATGAAATGACTGTAGATAAAGAAAAGGGCCAAGGGTAGAGCCCTCGGATGCTACAACATTTCAAAAACAGGGAGAGGAGAAAGGTACAGCAAGGGAGGTTGAGAAGGAACAGCCAGTGAGGTAGGAGGAAAATGAAGGGAATGTGATGTTCAGAAAGGCAAGTGATAAAATTATTCAAAAAAGAGGGAGTGTCACACGCTGCTGGGAGGTCAAGTAACAGATGGGTGGATGGAACGAGAGCAGATTTAGTGGAGCAGTTTGGAAGCAGTTGGATTTGGAAGGCCAGCTGGAGAGAGTGCAGAAGAATAAGAAGTGAAGACATAAAGGTAGTAAGTATAGATAACCTTTCAGAGTTTGGCTTTAAAGAGAGGCAGAGAAATGGGTGGTAACAGGAAGAGGATTTCGAATCACGGGGAGGTTTATATGTTTTGTTGTGGTCGTTGGTTGGTTGGTTTGGAAGAGGAGATAGCTCAGCCGATGGTTCTACTGTCCTCAGGGCCTGCAGTCAGGGATACAAGGTAAGTATGCCAGAAAGAATTTGAGACAGTTTAAATTCAAAAGTTAGTTAGATCCAATGATTCTATTAGCGCTCCAGGGATGCAGATGCTGCCATGATGCCCTCTTTCTTTGTTCTGCCTTTGTCTTTCATATTTTTCTCTTTGGTTATCATTCCCCTTTCTTCTTCTGCCCCTGACAGTGGTGGGTCAGGGGCAATGTTAGCCTGCTGTGGCCTGGCATTTTGGAAAATGGGCTCCTTTTCCACGGGCTTCTCTAAAGTTCAGAGGTAGTTTATTTCCCCAGTGTCTAAGAAGCCTTTCTTAGTGGCAGGGGCTGGGGTGCTGCCATGTTTATTAAGATGGCCTAGGGACTCACCAGTGATGTGAATTGTTCCTGGTCCAAGGAATTCTCCTGTCCTCCTGCTGAATTTCTGAGGGCCTTCTGAATTCCCCTACCCCTTTGCTCTGTCCAGATCTCCAGATGGAACTTGTGTATGTGTGTGTATATGTGTGTGTGGTAATTAGTGAGCATTGTGTGGGCCTGGGGTTGTCATCTTCAGGTAGAATTATGATATTGGCTCATAGAGTTTGAGTGACTTGAATAAAGTGTCAATACCTTTCAGCCAAAGCCCACCTGCAACACACCTGCTGTTGAACAAGCTAGGTTTATTACTCATTGCAGCGAGCAAGAACATACACTGTGGGGAACCATAGGACTTCTCAGTGAGAGGGTCTCAAGCCATCTTGACACCAGGACCCTGTCGGCTCTCCCTGTGGTTTGGAAGCTTTTGCTTTCCAAGGCCTCAGTCACTCTCAGTGAGTGACCTCTCAAATTCACCTTAACCTCAGAGCCTGTGGTCACCCCTCTCTAGCTCCAGAGAAGCATCAGGGGCTTAACGGCTAGAGGGCAGCACGGGATGGGCCTGGAGCCCATCCATGAAACAGCAATGGCGGCTTGACTGTTTCTGGGAGCAGGACAGATGTAGTGTAGGGAGGGGCCTCCGGAATCTACTTAATCCAACTTGATGGTACTTGAGTCAGTCACGTCCAGACCCCAAGGCGAGCTATGATGAGGGCAGTCTCTGCTGGCCTCTCCGCAGCGCTCTTGCTCCTTTCTCTGGGCCTGCTCATCAGCTCCCCCCTCCCGTCCACCCACAGACTCCCATCAGAAATGTCAGCATTGATTTATAAAGGTTTGATTATCAACTGACATGCTTCCCTGGCTAGAAGGCTAGACTGAAAGTGCACAGCAGGCTCTCAATTGATTATCTGCACTAATGGAAAGGAGCCCAGGGACAGACAATTCTCCCGTGATATAGAATCAGAGTCATGGGAGGATTATCCTTTTGATGGTCACTTTGGTTGTTTCCCACTTTGGGCTGCTTAGAACAATGCTGTGATAGAAATTCTTGCATATTTTTTTTTTTTTTTTCTTTTTTTTTTTTTTTTTTTTTTATTCACACACACACACACTGTATTTTATTTTTACAAGACATAAATAGACTGACACCAAGCATTGTACATGGATGACCACAACAAAAGCAACAATGATTGCAATTACCAAACATGAAACACACTCATACTATGTCATAATATTGACATTCAGTCCAGTAATCCTCCACTGTAACAGCTCCTTTACTTTGCAGTGAAAATTGATTTGTATATTCTTTGCCTCTGAGTCCTTGTGGGATTTTTTTTTTTTTTAAATTCAGACAGAAAGTCACAAAAATTATACTCATCCTCATCAGTTCACTCAGTCCCATGTAATTAATTTTTTTTTCATCTTGATCTTTTGTTAGCACTTTTATGAGTTCATCAGTTTTTCATTAGAGTTCTGAAAATGCTTATTCATTCAGTTCAGCAGTACAGTCAGTTACCAGAAACCTGTACTTGTCAGAGTCTTTTCCATGAATTTCTTGAAGATGAAACCCTTTTATAGGAACATATTTGCAAAATCATCAGAGTACACCCAGAACTGTCTGTTGCATATATATTTTTGTGTACAAGTGTGAGTACAGCTACAGGGTGAAGTTCTAGTGGTGATGCTACTGGATCAAAAGGTATGTGTATTTTTTTTTAATTTTTATTTATTTATGGCTGTGTTGGGTCTTCGTTTCTGTGCGAGGGCTTTCTCTAGTTGCAGCAAGCGGGGGCCACTCTTCATCGCGGTGCGCGGGCCTCTCTCTATCGTGGCCTCTCTTGTTGCGGAGCACAGGCTCCAGACGCGCAGGCTCAGTAGTTGTGGCTCACGGGCTTAGTTGCTCCGTGGCATGTGGGATCTTCCCAGACCAGGGCTCGAACCCGTGTCCCCTGCATTGGCAGGCAGACTCTCAACCACTGCGCCACCAGGGAAGCCCGGTATGTGTATTTTTAACTTTTGATACTGTGAAATTGTTCTTCAGAGAGCAATTTACGCTTCATAATGTATGAGCGTGTCCATTTTTCTCATCCTTGTCAGCATGGAATATCATCAAAATTAAAACTTTTGGACAATCTGATAGGTAAACATGTTAACTTGATACTTTGATTTACATTTCTTTAATTATGAGTAGGACTGAGCTTTTCTTTATGTATTTCTTTTTCTATAAACTTCCTGTTGTATCCTTTGCCCCATTTTATATCCAGTTGCTGGTCATTTATTGATTTACATGCACTCTTGACAAATTAAGAAAATTGGCACCTTTATCTATATTTGTTGTAAGTATTGCTTCCTCATTTGTTATTCTTTTGTAGACTCTTTACTCTTTTTGGCCAAAAGTTTAAAATTTTTATGTAGTCAAATATCTCAATTTTTTTCTTTACGGCTTATCAATACAATTTTGTCTGCCTGGGCACACCCATGAATAGTAACAGGCCTCCAAATGTAATGGGCCCCAACACAAAGCAATAGATCAGGTTTTGTACATTTGTCTTTTATATTTTGGTAACAGCTTTATTGAGCTACAATTCACATATTATTCAATTCACCCATTTAAAGTGTACAATTCAATGCTTTTTAATATAGTCACAGAGTTGTGCAACCATCACCACAATTAATTTTAGAACACTGTCATCAGCAAGGAGACCCTGTCCTCTATCACTCAAAAAATCACCCTCGTCCCTCTAGCCCTAAGCAAGGCACTTTCTGTGTCTATGTGTCTGCCTATCCTGGACATTTCATATATGTGGAATCATTGTCTTTTTTAAGGAAGAATAATTCTCTCTAATGGCAATTCCCTTTGTATATCTTTTCTTGCATAGTTTAAGAATCTAACTGGAGGATAAGGAGTAGGGTAAAATGATTGTATTATATCCTAGATAGTAAATGATTTTTTGTTTTTTGCTCTATATTTTATTTTAGTGATTGAACTATAGCTGAATCACTAAGTGAAATTTCTGGCAGTATGGAAGTTCTGGAGGCCAGTGATGAAGGTAAGTAACCCAATAAAATCCTGATAACTAGAACTAGATTTGTTTAATGTGTTTAACCCCTAGAAAAAAGAATCAAGTCACAAGAAAACAAGTTCATATCAAATTTCTAATGACACTAGACTCAGTCCATATTTAGTTTTCCATCTTCTAATCTCTTCTCTTTCATCTCAAACTCTGATAGTCAAAAGAGTTTTGTCTAGGCCCTGCAATCTTCTTTGGGGATGGTTAGCAGGTTCCATTTACTGAGGCAGGCGAAGTATTTCTGCTTAATCAGAAAAAAAAAGAATCAGAGCAGGCCAGGACCTGAGAGATTCAACTGAGGTTTTGCTGTAGATAATAATCCAGACTTAACCAACAGATAAATTTGTAATTTGAGGAGTAAAGGGGGGATAGTAACGAAGAAGCCACCATAGGCTTCTGTTAAATGGGAATCAATTTACAAAAATTTCTTTCGCAAAACCTATCCATTGCATAAATTATGGTGCCACCTGTGAATGATAGGCGACCATGAGTGGGGTAATAGAGAGGCAAAGGTCACTAAACAATGATAAGCTTTATTGACACTGAAAAAAGGTGGGGGGAAGGGGAGGAACCATAAGACATAAGAGGAGCCATTGAATTTAAAGGCAGAACTGAATTTAACAGTTCACTGGGTTGTTCTTCAATGTTTGCTGAGTTTTCTTAGTGTGGTGCAGAAGACTTGGTCTGGAAGGACAGAGAGAGGGGAACCTTCTTGTGGCTTCCCGGAGGCCTGACTTCACTAATGATGTGAGTTGGGGAATCTGAACATGGTGCATGGATCCTTGAGGGCAGGGCTTGGTGCTTCATCTCTGTGTCACCATTGTTCAGTATTGGGTCTCAGGGAGAGTGATTAGACACTCAAAAGTTTGTAATGAATGAACGAATAAATAAATGAATGATAGGCCTCCTCACCAAGGCAACCCCAACTGCCAAATGAACTGATCTATCTTTTTGGATATGAGCTAGACAGGTGCCTAGAAAAAAAGATGTCAATGCGCTGCATCTTGATAAAGAGTGGAGGTAAGGAAATGCCCTTTCTCTGTTCCCAAGATGTTTTTCTTACAGAGACCAAGCATTTGGGTACATGTTTAGTATTAGTCATTGCCAGCCAGAGAATAAGGTGCTGTTGGGAGGTTGAAGGGAAGAAAGGCTGGTTAGAGGAGTCTTCTTTCCAAGCAGCAACACAAGAGAACAAGGTCACCATTATGCGCGATGCATTTTGAAAGCTCAAGTTCAACCCAGAAGGGCTGCCTGTGTGCATGGTAAATAAGCAAATATACAACCCAAAGCAATGATCTCTTCATTGGATTTAAGTGTGTTCTTGTCTGGGGGTAGGGGAGAGGACTGCTTCCATGGGCTGTTTTCTGGTATGTGATGCACTGCAGGCCCTCGGTGGATGAGGATGTTGAAAGCTACTGCCTGTTTGGGAATATGTAGTCCTTGGGCTTGGACAGGGAAGTCAATGGCTTTGTTACAGGAGAAGTCCAAACAGCTGTTAGCTCACTGACCACCACTGCTGTGCCTTGTGGTGGCATAAGCTACCCAGTGTATAGATGACCTCCATAGACATTGCTGGATACAAATGTGGGTTTTGACCCAAACCTGCTGTCTAGGTCTATCTACCTTTACACTTTCAGCAACTTTGGAAACCAGCCCACACAGGGCTCAGGTGCTGGCAATTTTATTTTAAAAATAAATAAATTTATTTATTTATTTATCTATTTATTTTTGGCTGCGTTGGGTCTTCGTTGCTGCACACGGTCTTTCTCTAGTTGCGGTGAGCAGGGGGGCTACTCTTCGTTGCGGTGCGAGGGCTTCTCATTGCGGTGGCTTCTCTTGTTGCAGAGCACGGGCTCTAGGCGCGCGGGCTTCAGTAGTTGTGGCACGAGGGCTTCTGTAGTTGTGGCTCGTGGGCTCCAGAGCACAGGCTCAGTAGTTGTGGTGCACGGGCTTAGTTGCTCCATGGCATGTGGGATCTTCCCGGACTAGGGCTCGAACCCGTGTCCCCTGCATTGGCAGGCGGACTCTCAACCACTGCGCCACCAGGGAAGCCCCAGCTGCTGGCAATTTAAAGGCACCCCTTTGCAAAAGAAAGTTTGAAAGGCCAATTTACACCAGTGAATATATGGCAAGTGTCTCGGATTCCATTAGGGTTTCGAAAGTAACATAGCACGTGGACAGTTCCCAGCTTTGTATCTCACTCCCAGGGTCTCCATACACGGGGTCTGATGCTGTTGGGGGTGGAGAGCTCTCCTAAGCCAGAGCAGGCTGAAGACTTGGACTCTTGCAGCTGAACTGGATGTCTGGCAATGGGTTGCTTAGTAAGGCTATGTCCAGTTTTCAAGTCACTGCCCCAGATCCATGGGCAGCCCACCCACCTCTTGGTGTCTCCCCAACTCCCTACCAACAAAGCTATACCACCACTATACCCAGAGCTACCCCCGAGGGAGGAAAGGAAACATTCTTTGCCTCCTAGTGGCCAGAGTTGAAAGAAGCATGCATTGCTTAAGGTATTTTAAATCCTCGTGGGAAAATAAGTTGTTTCTGCCGAGCAAAAATGGAAGACTAGGGAAACATTGGAATATATGCATACTTAATTTTTAACACCTTTTCCAGTTCTATAGTCACTAGTCGTTTGGTTAATTTAGGAACATAAAAATGTGTTAATGCATAATTTGGTTTGCTCATACAATGACTATGTTTGGTACATTCAGTTTTACAGCCTGAAAAGTTTATTAGAAGTGTTTTTATTCAGTTATTAAGTGTTTGTAGATTGTGTCACAGACTGAGCTACCACCTACTGATTCTGTCCCCTCTGTCTTTGCTGGTTTGTGAGAAGCAGGTTTGCAACTCCAAATCGTCTAGCTTTGCCCTCCTCCCTTCCATTCTGGGATTTCAAAGCAAGGAGGGCAACAATCATTATGTTTCCAAACACTCTGAGCAGAAAGTTGTTCTCATTTCAGAAGGCCAGAAGAGGATCCACCTGTCAAGAATCAATAAGTCTCATTCCTTCTGTTTGAACAATGGCAGTGCCTGCAAAGGCTCCTTCCCGTTTGTGAGGGGACACTGCCCAGTTCATCCTCACTGGGCAGGAGTTAAATAGTGGTGTGTTGGAGCTACCTTACACTGGCTTGGGAGGCTGTGCACATCTCTCCCTAAATGTCATGTTAGTAGCTTGAAATTGACCATGATGGGAGGATTTACACCACAGAAGTAGACAAATATTACAAATAAGGGCATTTTCCCCAGAGGTCCAGTTGGTAAATACATCCCAGCAAAAAACTGATTATAGTAATTAGTATAGTATAGTAATCAGGATTTTACATAAAAATCTCACTATTTCATGGATTTTAGAAATCCTTTGGGGGTGGGAAGATTAAGAAAGAAGGCCGGAGAGCAAAATAGAGATTATTTTAGAGCCAGCCTACTCCATCCTGTATACTTTTCAGCACTTTCACGTTGAATCCTCACAGTGGTTCTGTGAGGTCAAATATCATTTAAAATAATTTATTATCATAGAAATTAGTTTAATTTTTTTCCTTAAAAAATTGAAGAAGGAAGCTTGGGAAAACATGTTTCCTATTGTACCTTTGCTCTTTATTCTGTCTATCTCAAGGTAGAATTGCCAAGTTTATCCTAACCATGACCCTATCTATATAGGTACATCCTAGTAGATGAGAAATTCCTCAAATCATTCAAAACTGAAGTTACTTAAGCAACGATTACCAAGCACACAGCCCTACCATCTTCTTGTATTGCCCCAACCCGTGCTGGCTTCTGCTTCTAATCATGTATATTTTAGAGTTAACTATTGAGTTATAGATATGGGGTTCTTCCCCTTATCGCTAGATAGATAGAGTAGATGGATAGAATTGATAGATCATTTCTACAGATAGAATTGAATCTGGTCTTAATAGACAATTATTGATTCCCTAATTTTAGCTCACATTTATTAGCATTTACTACATGCCAGATCCTATGCCAAGCTCTTTACCACATTATTTATAATTTATGTCAACCCCAATAAGGGCCAGTGTATAAATTATAGGATGCTTAAGGATGGCTCTGCTCAGTGATCTCAGTTTAAGGGAAGTGACAAGCTGTGTTGGTATTCTGCACCCCTCAATGGACTCAGTTGTCTCTTGAGTGTCACTGCGTGCTTTGCACTGTGCTAGTTGCTAAAGAGGCTGCTAAAGAGGGCCCGCCTACAGCCTAGATGTGGGGGACAGTAGCTAAGACGTAGAGCTGTATCTTATTCCTTTCTCACTGATACCCAAAACATAGTAAGTGCTTGACCTTAATAAACGTTCATTGAATAGGTGAATGAATAAATGAATGCGCAGACTAGAGAACATTCAGATGTAAAACTTGTGGTGCCGACAGTCAAGTTTTAGGTGTACAGAGAGGAGCGTGAATTGTAGTGGTGGTGGGCAACTGGACTTAAGAGAGGCCTTGAAGTTTAGAAACCTTTTGAATAGGCAGGCCTAGGATTAATCAGTACACAAACTGGCCATAGCATTCAGCTCTAGAAGGAGCCCTACTTCAGCATTTCCCAAAGTGTGTTTTGCCAGACGTTCTGCATACATGCATTGGAGAGACAACACCGTTACCCCGTTTCTTGGCGCTTCACCATACACATAGGCATGCTGAAGTTTCAGAAGAGTCTTGTTGCAAAGCACACCCTTAAACTCTGTTTAATCAGCCCAAAGAGAGCCTGAGGAGCATTTAAAGCTCACGTTCCTCACTGCTGCCCTGGTTTTTTATTATGATAGAGCAAACTTTCAATTATCTGCATGTGCAGAGGGCATCAGCACTGTAGATAATCTGAACCAATCAGTAATAATTGAAGAACATACACAATGCACATAATACACACACACACACACACACACACACATACACACTCACACACATCCTCCCTTGCAAAACTCTTTGGTAGGTGATTTTGTCATGTCTTTTGCACAGGGAGCTTCTTTGCCCAGCAGCCCTTTCTTCCCCATTCCCAGCCCTCTCCCTTGCTCATAAATCCCTTCCTTGAGGACGTCTTCCCTGACTGCACCAACCCCACTGCACTCACTCCTTGGGTCTGCATCCTTTCAGCGCACAGGTGGGGCAGTACCAACTCCCACAGGGATTTCCAAGGGTCCTGAAGAGTTTGTCACATGTGGAAGCTTCGCTCCCCAACTGGATCACCATGACTCCAGTGACCGGGGTACCAAGTGCTTATGTTGGCTCAAGAATTGCTGCATATGAATGAACTTCTTAGTGCATATGAATGAACTTCTAAAGAGGTGTGTGTTAATAGTTGAAATTGAGTGGCAAGTGAACGCATGGTGAGTTGAGCCAGAATAGAGGCTGCCCAGAGGCCACAAGCTGGGATCTGAGCTTCTGCTTTCACCAGAGACTCAGATACTTTGTTAGTGAGTTACTAAGAAGAGAACAAACCAGATGAAAGGTGCTGTGGGCACTGGGGCCAAGGGCCGAGACCTGGAGGGCTTCTGGGATCATAGTGCTCATTCCTGCAACAAGGGCCGTTTCCTCTCCTGTCTTCCCTTCCACCATCACACTCTGCCTCACTTTCAATTCTAACTTCCAGGAAAGGAGAAATCCAAATTTAAAGGCTTCAAGAGACTTTTTGGCAAGAAGAAGAAAAAAGAGTCTGAAGATACCCAGGGAAAGAGGAGGCTCAAACCAAGCTTGTCCAGTGACAGTATTAACATCTCTTCTGTGATGCCAGTTTGGGAACGTCAACAAACCAAGCCTGGGTAAGCTCAGGTGGGGTGGGGAGTGGGGGCGGGGCAAGGGGCAGGTAGCTAGATCCAGGTCCCCCTTTGGCAGCCAAATCTCCAATGGGCCTTTGGTCCCAGGGACTCTCGGCCTCCCTGCCTGTAGGAGCTGGGTCTGGAGGCCTTTCCCTGTGCGCGTATATATATATATATATATATATATATATATATATATATATATATATGTTTGCTGTCTGGGCTGCACAGCTCAGTGGGTTGGATGGAGCGTGACAAATGCATACCCCCTCCCCCAAGAGTGCTGCGTGAGAGGGTGCGGGTAGATCAGGGCAACCTGCGCTGTCACAGCTACAGTGAGATGTAGGGGCCTACCATTAGTTAGGAGCTGGAGGACTCTCTTTCATAAGGTCAGGATGGCCTCCGTCGTTTAGGAAGCTTGATCTGGTTTGCTTGCCCAGCCCTCAGACTCCAGATCTCGTAATGCGTGATTAAAGTCTTAGATAGTGAAGCCATCTAGCTGGGTTGGGGCATAAGGGTGAAATCACTGTGTTAATGTAAGAACAAAAAAGCAAGCAAACAAAGAACCCAAATTCATTTCTCCCTCCGTCCCGGGAGACTGGGGGAAACGCCGTAACCGGTCACAGGAGGTGGGGAAGGCTGTTTCTCAGCCACCATTGCCACTCCTATTCAAATTTTCATCTTTGAAGCCTCAACTTCCACATCTTTTTGTGGAAAATCTGGACACCCAGTACCTGCAGCTGTTCCTGGATCAGTTGGAGTCCTGTCTATGGAGTTCCACTTGGGTCTGTTCCCCTGGCCTTAAACTCCAGGCTTATCTGGACTCCCTACAGAGCTCACGTGTACTGCTACCCATTCCCTCAAGGCTTTACTTGGAGGTAATGGGACAGTTAGCAAACATGTCATACTGCCCACTAATAGCACGTAGGTCTCCTTAAAAAGGACCTTAATGAGTGCATTGAATGTGAGGTATTTCAGATAGCTTTACTAGCAAGGGAGATGGTTTTGCAAAGGGGCTTGCCTCGTACCTCACAAATCATACCATTATAGACCATTGCATTAGAGGTCTAAGGAAAACTAAGACTAGCCCAACAAAAAAACCAGAGAGTGAGGTGGGAGAGGGAAGTTTGGGTTTATTCTGCTTTGTCTCTACAAATTGGCAAGGGCTGTCTCTACTGAAGTTCTACCTTGCCCCTTTTTACTTGCGCCTCTCCCTTCAAAATGGTCCACTTAGTCTGATGTACTCTCCAGACTAAGAAGGTGTGTGCATGCGCACCTCTGGGGCGGGGCAGAAGGGAGGAAGGGAGAGTGAGGGGAAGGGAGAGTGAGGGGAAGGGAGGAAGGGAGAGTGAGAGGGAGTGAGTATAAGTGCATGAACTAGTTCATACATGAGGAAGCATGTTTTTCTAAGGACCTGAGATTGGTCTTTTTTTTTTTTTTTTTTTGCAAGGAGCGTAAATTAATTAAGAATATACCTTAGGAGGCCTGAAGTTCACCCCTGACCCGAACCTCTTGCTTAATTGCTAGGGGAGAAACCCTGGAGAATATCACTCGGGAGTTAGGGAGATCAGCTTTTTTCATCCACTGAAGCGATCAGTCATAACAAAACTTATGGCCAGCCCTCTCCTGTGCTGTACGATAGGTCCAGTATCTATTTCCAAGAGTGTTTTAAGCTGTATCTGATAGAACGGACAAATCCCATTCCTCTATTTGATTTTTTCGTGGGTGCTGGTGTACTACACTTTATTGCCTTTAATTAAGGCCAAGATTTTATTTGGATTTTGGATGTGTTTTCTTTTCTTTGCCTCCAGGGAGTGGACAGGAGGTTTGGTTTCCGACAACCCTGACCACAGCTGGTGCTAATGTAATCCTTTGATCAGGGAGGGCTTGACACTAGAGAGCCAGTTCAATGGTTATACTCTGGCTGATGCACGGCATGGAAAGGCCAGAGTTTCTAAGCCCACTTATGGCCTAACATTTCCTTGCAGTTTTTCTGCACAAAGCAGGGGAGGTGGGGTAGTCACAGATCCTACACTGGTCTCGAGCCTGATTTGAGCCAGCAGGTCATAGAGAAGCAGTGAATGGAAGTGTGTATGTGTGCATAATGAGCGAACGTGTAGAGATGCTCTCCCAGTGCTGCATCAGAAACAACTCCATTGTGTTTCTCTAGAGTCACGTTAATTTTCTGCTATTTTCATAAAGCAGAGAATCTCACCTTCACCACCAGGGCCACCTGGGTAGGAGAGTTTTAGGGAAAATGTGGGTAGGACTTTACTTCAAAGTGGCAGACATCTGCCTCCTCTCCTCCCCTGCTGGCCCACAAGCCACCTTAGCGTGGGTGCCATTTTAATCCCCAGAGCACCACATTGTTCTCGGAGTGTGTCACAGTCAAATATCCCACGTGCTCATCCCTCAGCCAGGCACAATGACAAGGTGGGTGCTAGCCCTACACTGCCTGAGCTGCTACTCTAGTTACCATTTACAGATTCTTTTTAAAAATGCCAACCTACATGTATAATTTGGTAATAAAGATAATAAATGGATAAAAAGTATTTGAAGTGTTAAAAATTACTTTAATTTAAAAACATTTTCATCCCTTCCTAAAAGAACCCCTGTACCCATTAGCAGTCAATCTCCATTCCTGCCTAACCACAGTCCAATCATAGGTGGCCACTTATCTACTTTCTGCCTCTATAAATTTGCTTATTCTGGATATTTCATATATATGGAATCATACAATGTATGGTCTTTTGTGACTGGCTTGATTCCCTTAGCATGTCTCCAGGAGTCATCCATGTTGTAACATGTATCAGTACTTTATTCCTTTAAAAATTGAATTGTATTCCACTGCATGGATATATTACACTTTATGCACTCATCAATTGACAGATATTGGGTTATTTCCACCTTTTGGCTATTATGAAGCATGCTGCTGTGGAGATTTGTGTATAAGTTTTTGGATAGATATATTTTTATTTCTCTTGGGTATATACCTAGGAGTGAGGTTGCTGGGTCACATGGTAATTTAATGTTTAATTTTTCAAGGAACCACCAGACTGTTTTCCAAAGTGTCTGAATTCTTTTACATTCCCACCAGCAGTGTATGGGGTTTCCAATTTCTCTACAACCTTGCCAATACTTGTTATCTTAGTTTTGTTTCTAGCCATTCTAGTGGGTATGAAGTGGCATTTCATTATAGTTTGAATTTGTATTTCCCTGCTGACTAATGATGTTGAGCATCTTTTCATGGGTTTGTTAGCTATTTGTATGCCTTCTTTGGAGGAATGTTTATTGAGATCCTTTGTCCATTTTTAATTAGGTTATCTATATTTTTATTTTTTATTTTTTGAATGAAAGATTCTTTAAATTCTATTGTGCTTTACAATTTTCAAAAGTTTCACACACATGATTTCATATAATCCCATAGTAACCCTTTTCCCCCCTTACCCCTATATTGCCCTTCCACCTTCCCTCTTCCCACTGGTAACCACTAGCTTGTTCTCTGTATCTGTGAGTCTCCTTCTTTTTTGTTTTATTCTTAGTTTGTTGTAGTTTTTAGATTCCACATATAAGTGCTATCATACAGTACTTGTCTTTTTCTGTCTGACTTATTTCACTTAGCATAATCTCCTCCAAGTCCATTATGTTGCTGCAAATGGCAAAATTTCATTCTTTTTTATTTTTATTATTGAATTGTAAGAGTTTCTTATATATTCTAGATACAAGTCCCTTATCAGGTATACAGTTTTTCTCCCATTATGTGGGTTGTCTTTTAAAGTACAAAAGGTTGTAATTTTGATGAAATCTATTTATCTGTTTTTTTTCCTTTTGTTGCTTAAGTTTTTAGTGTCATGTCTAAGAATCCATTGCCAAATCCAGGTCATGAAGATATACCCCTATGGTTTCTTCTAAGAGTTCTGGCTCTTATATTTCGGTCTTTGACCCATTTGGAGTTAATTTTTATATATGGCATGAAATAAGGGTCTAACTTCATTCTCTTGCATGCGGCTATCCAGTTGTCCCAGCACCATTTATTAAAAAAACTATTCTTTCCCAATTGAATGGTCTTGGCACCCTTCTTGCAAATCAGTTAACCATAGATTAATGGGTTCATTTCTGGACTCTCCATTCTATTTCATTGATCTATATGTCTATCATGCCAGTACTACACTATCTTGATTACTGTAGCTTTGTAGTAAGTTTAAAATCGGCAAGTGTGAGTCCTCCAACTTTATGCATCGTTTTCAAGATTGTTTTGGCTATTTGTGGTCCCTAGCACTTCGCTTTGAATTTTAAGATCAGCTTGTCCATTACTGCAAAAAAAAATTTAAGGCAGCTGAAATTTCTAAAGAGATTGCATTAAATCTGTAGATCAATTTGTGGAGTATTGCCCTCTTGACAAGATTGTCTTCCAATTTGTGAACATAGGTTGTCTTTCCATTTATTTAGGTCTTCTTTAATTTCTTTCATCAGTGTTTTATAGTTTTCAGAGTATAAGTTTTACACAGCTTTTGTTAAATTTATTCCTATTTTATTCTTTTTTATAAAAAATTTTAAATTGAAGTATAGTTGACATACAATATTATGTTAGTTTCAGGTGTGCAACATACTGAGTTGATCAAATACATTATGAAATGATCACCATGATAAGTTTAGTAGCCATCTGTCACCACACAAAATTATTACAGTATTATTGACTATATTCCTTATGTTGTATAGTACATCCCCGTGACATTTATTTTATACCTGGGAGTTTGTATCTCTTAATCCCCTTCACCTATTTAGCCCAGCCCCCCACCTCCCCTCCTCTCTGGCAACCACCAGTTTGCTGTCTGTATCTATAAGTCTGTTTCTGTTTTGTCTTGTTTTTTGTTTTGTTTTTTAGATTCCACATATAAGTGAGATCATATGGTATTTGTCTTTCTCTGTCTGATTTATTTCACTTAGCATAATAATCTCTAGGTCCATCCATATTTTATTCTTTTTGGTGGTATTGTAAATGGAAGTGTTTTCTAAATTTCACTTTTGGATTGTTCATTGCAAGTATATAGAAATACAATCAATTTTTGTATATTGGTCTTGCATCCTACAACCTTGCTGAACTCATTGATTAGTTCTAGTAGTTTTTAATGGGTTCCTTAGGAGTTTTATACACAAGATTATGTCATCCGTGATTAGAGATGATTTCACTTCTCCCTGTCCAGTATGGATACCTTTTATTTCATTTTCTTACCTAATTTCCCTGGCTAGAACCCAGTACAATGCAGACTAGAAGTGGTGAGAGCAGACATCCTTGTCTTGTTCTTGATCCGAGGGAGGAAGCATCCAGTCTTTCATCATTATGATATTAGCTGTGTGCTTCTCACAGATGTTCTCCGTCAAGGTTGAGTGTATTTTTCATGAAAAAGTGTTGGATTCTACAAATGCTTTTTCTGCATCTATTGAAGTGACCATGTATGTGGTTTCTTCTTTTTATTCTGTTGATATTGTATATTACATTAATTGATTTTCATATATTAAAGTAACCTTGCATTCCTTGCAAGTTCTACTTGGTCATAGTGTATAATTCTTTTTATATGTTGCTGTATTCAGATGGCTAGTATTTCATTGAAGATTTTTGCATCTATATTCATAAGATATATTGGTTTGTAGTTTTCTTTTCTTGTGATGTCTTTGGTTGAAAATTTTAAAAGGTGAGATATATTCCCACATCCCCAAAGGAGTGTTTTGCGCCTTTAGCCTTTCATTTGCTTCTAACTTTCCCCTGATTTGTCCTAATGTAATTCTTATCAACCTGGTTCCATTCCCAATCAGAAGGTGTTTCCATCTGGGTTTAGCAAGCTGGAGGTGGGTAGGGTGGGTGCATAAGATGACTTTGAAAACAGGACAAATATATTGCAGAACCCTTGTGTGAAAGAGGAAAAGACCTGGTGAATGAAAGTATCCAGCATCTGGGCACATATTTGATATTTTTAATCAAAACAGAAACATTAGACACAAATTGGGTGTGAAAGATCTTTTATAACTCTCATCTTAATAATAGCAAGATTCAGGGTCTTCCCTCCCCTTCCACAGTGTTGCCACTACTGAACTGTATACTTTCAATGGTGAATTGTATGGTATGTAAACTATATCTCAGTAAAAGTAAAGCTATTATATAAAAAAGATACGTGTTGATCATTTAAAAAAATCAAAATTATGCAGAAGTACATAGAGTATAAAATGAAAATACCCCTCCTGTTCCTAGTGCCATTCCTCAGAGGGAACCACCACTAACAATTTGGTGGATATCCTTCCAGACTTTTCTCTATGAACACAAACTACATATGTATGTAATATATGTATATGTATTAAATGGGACCATACTATTCTTTATTTTTTTCACTCTATATCTCACGGACAACTTTCTGTGTCAGCACATATGCTTCTGAGGTGTCTATGGTAGGCCATATTATAGACATATTGATACATGTGTCTTTGGTTCCTTTGGTTCCTTCCCTTGGCTGCTTTCATAAGACTTTTTCCTTCCTGTCCAGGGCCAAGAGCAGCATGGGGAACAAAGCCCTGTCCCATGACAGCATCTTCATGTTGGAGTGTGAGTCTGAAAGATCAGGAAGCAGAATATGCCCCTCTCCAGAGGTCCAGAGAGGCAGACTGCTTCAGGTAATAGTGAACTCGAGCATCAGTGCCTAATTGGACTACTCATCTTCCATTCCCGACTCCTCTCCTGTCAAAAAACAAGGAGGGAAGAATTTGGACCTGCTTCTCAGCTGATTCTACCCCACTGTTGGAAACATTGAATGAGAGAACAAATAAATACATGATGTGCTTACCTAGTGCCCGGCACACAGTGTTGGCTGGTATCACCATATTCACTTCTCTTTACACACCCCAAGAATGCTTTAAGTATTATGACAGTGACATTCCACTGTTAATGTGCAGGCATTCCAACCCCCATGTTTTTTCTTTCTTCCACAGAGATCTCATGATTTTAGAACTCTGCCTAGAGCTTGGACTGGTAGTACGCATGGGGCTGTGTTTGGAGCTACACCGCAATATGTGCCCAGAAGTGGAGTCTGGGTTGCAGGCACCAAGATCACTGAGGTAGCAGGCTCCAAGATCACTGAGGTAATCGAGGAGAATTGTTCAAAGTCGGACAGATAGACCTACACTTGAATCCTTGCTCTGCTACTTATTGACTCTGAGACTTTGGGCTGATTGCTTAACCTCTCTAAGCCTTCCTTTCCTCATCTACATTGGGTATAATATTAATATCTACCTCAAAGGGTTGCTCGTGAGGATTGAATAAAGATTCAGAGAGATTAAAGAAATTGCTCAAGCTGACCCATATAGTTAGTGGTAGACCTGGAACTCTGACCCAGATGTGTTGACCTCCAAACCCATAGTCTTTCCCTTACCCCAATCTCTAAGATGTTGAGCTTCTCTGGCCCTGCCTTCACAGGAAGGAGGGTACATCTTTAGTCTCTGTAAAATGCAACACATACGTAGAAAAGTCTCTTACCTCCAGTTACCCCTACCCATTGCTCAGTCAGACTCTTCTCCACTAGAGAGCTGATTATTTTGCATTTGGCAAGAGGTAACTGGGGCTTATTTCTGACATGTCTGCTTAAGACCCCCTATCTCTCGCTCTGGTTTTCATACTGTGTGTGGAAGTTCTGCTGGGTACGTTAGCCATGAAGGGTGGAGAAGCAAACACTGAGATGGTCACCAGTAGCGCTGATCTTATGGTTGTAAAGCAGCCCCTAGGTCAGCAGACTGTTGGCCTCTTGCACTACAGCAGGAAAAGTCACTTCCATGAACTTTCCAGTCTTCTTCAGTTTTTTTTTTTTTTTAATGTATAATTTTTTTTAAATTTTATTTATTTATTTATTTATGGCTGTGTTGGGTCTTTGTTTCTGTGCGAGCGCTTTCTCTAGTTGCGGCAAGTGGGGGCCACTCTTCATCATGGTGCGCAGGCCTCTCATTATCGCGGCCTCTCTTGTTGCGGAGCACAGGCTCCAGAAGCGCAGGCTCAGTAATTGTGGCTCACGGGCCCAGTTGCTCCGCGGCATGTGGGATCTTCCCAGACCAGGGCTCGAACCCGTGTCCCCTGCATTGGCAGGCAGATTCTCAACCACTGCGCCACCAGGGAAGCCCCCAGTCTTCTTCAGTTTTAAACATCAACACCAGCTTTCCCTTGCCTCCACAGCTATACTCCCTTGGCATCCAGTGGCAAAAATCCAGGTACACATGACCAAATGCCACGCGGTTATTTCTCATATTCAGAAAGGGGAAAACTGTTTCCTGGACTCCTCCTTCTCTTCCTCCTCTCAGTCCCAGAAACAAAGAGACTCTTATAGAAGAGATAGCCCATTAAAATAAAAAAAGATAAGAAAAAGATTCTAGGGGCATTTCTTCCCACAATGAAGGGGGCAGGGAAAACTACAGTAGCCCAAAGACAGGTTTTCTTAAATGTCTGGTTTGGGCCCACACCTCATACTTTTGGTTTGCTCCCTTAGTCCCTCCCCTGGGAAACAGGGCTGAAGATGGAGTAGGGTGTTAACAGAAGCTGAGTCATCAACAACCAGATTGATGTTTGCGTGGGAAACTTCCCTTAAGTGCCAGGGTGACATTCCTAAATGACAGGGTGCTTGATAGCATTAAGTCAATGGTCCTGACATGCAGTGTTGCATAGAAGCTGGGGTAAATATGGACTTGGCCAATGGTTGGGTCCCTTGAAGGAGCAGGATTCTTAATGGATTAAGTGACATTCAGAGCAACTGGGAGATTGCGGGAGAGGAAATCCAGGCATACAGTTTTGTTAGAAATACCAAGACCGAGCCAATTTTTTGTTTTGATCTGATAAATGCACGCATCCCCCCCCGCGAAGGGGGTCAGCGCCCGTCGGCATGTATTAGCTCTAGAATTACCACAGTTATCTAAGTAGGAGAGGAGTGAACGGCCAAAGGAACCATAAGTGATTTCATGAGCCATTCGGAGTTTCACCGCCCCAGCTGTGCATACTTAGACACGCATGGATTCATCTCTGACAAGCATATGCTACTGGCAAATTTTCACCTGACATCCTATCTGAAGTGTTAGGAATGTGGGTGCCTAGATTACTCTTCAAGATGTTTCATGTTCTTTTTATTTGAGGACAAATTGACAAGAAGAGGTAATAGCAGATTATTAGCATCTTCTTATTGTTGAATCAAACTGAATTCAGTAATTTAAGAAACTGAGACTACAAAGCAGCTTTTCTTATTGCTCACAGACCCAACTCTCCCTCTGCAGCCCTTCTTAAGGAAGCAGGCGCACCACCTCTTCTGGCTGTTGCCTTTAAACTTCCTGAACTTGAGTATGGGCCATCCCCTTCCTGGCCCCTGTAGTTAGGAGACAGGAGTGCAGATGGGTTAAGAACATAGGCTTAAAGACAAGCAGACCTTTTCAGATGCTTGCTCTGCCACTGTGAGAGTTAGGGCCAGTCATGTAATTTCTCAGATCTGGTTTTCCCTATCGGTAATATGGAGACCACAAGAGCAAATGCTTTCAAAGAATTGTAAGGTTTGAATGAAATACATCTATGGAGAGCACTCCCTGCCTGGCAGGGAGAAAAATCTCAAATCAATAACTTAACTCTCCAGATTAAGGAACTAGAAAGGGTAAAGCAAGCTAAACCCAAAGCTAGCAAGGGGAAGGAAATAATAAAGATTAAAGCAGAGGAAAGCCTTCAGTAAAAGTTAGCTGCCATTAGTATAGTGATTATTATCACAGTTGGGCTTGGAGATGGTTAATCCCCAAGGTCTCTCCTCAAGAGCCCCCAGTGGGGCCTGGTAGTAATAAGAGGGCACCTTAGACATTGGCTGGGAGTACCCCACAGGCAGAAACTCACTGTGGCCCCTTTTCTTTGGCTTTGAGAGTTTGACTGCCGTCTGTCCTGAGCAGGAGCAGAGCCTATGACAGAAGCAAGCATGTCAGCTCCATGACAACAAGGATTTTGTTCTGTTTATTGCTGTAGGCCCACTGCCTAAAATGGGTATGGTACACTGTACATGCTTAGCCAGTATTTGTTAAAGATAAAATCAGGTATTCTGATCCACATCAAGAGGACCATGTCAGGGACCAGTGCCTCAAATTCAAGTGTACCATGAACTTCAAACTGGAATCAACTAAATCAGTCTGCTGAAGCTCAAGGTAAACCCAAATGATCAATTTTATCTACTTCAGAAAACTAGTAAACCAGTTCTAACCAGGACTAGTTCTGTAGATTTTCTAAAAATCCCAGAAAATCAATCTTGACAGGCTTAAGATAAGCAACCACCACGGTCAAGATTTGATCCAGACAATTCCTGGACTGATAGAGTGATAGAAATCAGGATTGGAGTTTGGATGCCAAGCCCAGATCATAACTCAAAGACTCACCTTCACAAGATCTGGACTTCCAAAGACAGGGCCAAGATCAAAACAAAGATCAGACTCAAACAAGATTTATAGTTGGCATCAGTAGGAGGTAACACCAGGATTCTGGTTTTGATCAAACAAGCAATTTGAAGTTTCTGTCTTTGGGGATTGGCAAAAGTGTGCAGCAACCCAGAGAGTGAACCAAGGCTATTCGTCTTTGGTTTGAGTACGTACTGGAAGGGAAGACAAGGAGGTAGGAGATTCTTTCCTTGGCTCATTGTTTTCACTTTGGGTTCTTAGCCCTTCAGTCATTAAGCAACAAGTAATTTGGAGGAAGGCACACAAGTTTTAACTTTTTCCTTCTATCCTCCTCCTTGACAGATCCCACCATGGCGCCCACGCCAACCCAGCATCAGCCCACCTCTTATTCGATCTGACACAGTCTCTAAGGATTTTGAAGAAATCTCTGTTGATGATGAGTCACCGAAGAGCCCACGAAAGAAGCGTTCATCACACATGACCTTGACATTGAAGAAGGCAAGTGTTAGCTCCATCCTAAGTCGCAGGTTGTGGGGGACGCTTTTATTCCTGCTGTAGCTCAATACTAGGGGGATGTCTGGGGAAGGAGCTGCCATTCTTGCTTTTGATTTGCCTGGTGGTTTACATTTTCTGTCCAATTCTACAAACCAAATAATTAGCACTGTAATTTATAAGCAATGGAAGACCGTATTTCTGAAAAAAAAGTTTGTGGATGTTTTCAGTTATTTCACAAAGAAAACAATAGAGATTTTTATGGAAGTAAAGCCTCTACAGATTCAAATGCCAAAATCTCAAAGGTTAGGTCATGTAGTATTGTTTGATAGACACACATTCGTATGAAAAGTCATTTGACACAAGAGGGCAGGTATGTGTATTTCATATGTCTAGCTTTGCCAACCAAAAAATACCCATCAACAATTGGAAAATCAGCAGATTGTGCTCATATCAACACTTCCATTCTCATACTATTGTGCGGTTAATTTGATTGGTTGTTTTTGAACTTGAGAGGGCTTTTAGAGTGAAGTAGAGTTTAGAACAATTAACCTTGGGGACTAAAAAGTATACAGAAAGGTAATTTATGATGAAGATAATTGGCCAGTCAGCGCAAAACTCTGTTTTGATGTTAAAAGATTCTATGGAGGGAAGCAGCCTTCAGTTGGATATGGCAACAAAAAAACAATTTGGTTAGGACCAAAGTTAAAGCACAGGCTTTAACATTCCTTGTTGTCATGGAGCTGACATGCTTGCTTCTGTCATAGGCTCTGCTCCTGCTCAGGACAGATGGCCGTCAAACTCTCAAAGCCAAATTAGGATGCTCACTGATTTATGAATTTAGGCTACGACAATAGCACTAAGTCAGACAAATTGGAACAGTCTGAATTGGTGGAAGGATTGAATTAGATAACATTTTTTATCACGGTAAAATACACATAACATAAAATTCATCATGTTTAAGTGTACAATTCAGTGGCATTAAGTACATTCACAATGTTGTGCAACCATCACCGTTCTCCACTTCCAGAGTAGCTTTGGTTCCTGCATAAGGAAGCCCCAGGCCCACTAAGCAGTCACTCATCATTCCTCCTCCCTCTCAGCCCCTGGTAACTACTAATCTGCTTTCTGTCTCTGGATTTGCCTATTCTGGATACTTCATGTAAATGTAATCATACAATATGTGGCCTTTTGTATCTGGCTTCTTTCACTTAGCATAATGTTTTTGAGGTTCATCCATGTCGTAGCACAGATCAGTACTTCAGTCATTTTTATGGCTGAATAATACTCCATTGTATGGATGTCCCATGTTTAGTTTAGCTGTTCATCCATTGATGAACATTTGGGTCCTATCCACCATTGGCTATTGCTGCTGTGAACATTCATACACAAGTCTTCGTTTGAACACCTGTTTTTAATTCATTTAGGTATATACCTAGAAGTGGAACTGCTGGGTCATATGGTAATTCTATACTTAACTTTTTGAGGACCCACCAAATTGTTTTCCCCAGCAGCTACACCACTTTACATTCCCACCAACTATATATGAGGGTTCCAATATCTCTACATCCTGGCTAACACTTGTTATTTTCCTTTTTTTATATACAGTGTTTCTAGTGGGTGTGAAGTATCTCACTGCGGTTTCGATTTGCATTTCCCTAGTGACTAATGCCGTGAAGCATCATTTCATATGCTTATTGGCCATTTGTATTATCTTCTTAGGAGAAATGTCTATTCAAGTCTTTTGCCCATTTTTAAATTGGGTTGTTTTTTTTTTTGTTGTTGAGTTGTAAAAGTTTTTTTTTTATATTCTGGATACTACACCCTTATCAGATATACGATTTGCAAAAAATTTCTCCCATTCTGTGAGTTGTTTTTTAACTTTATCAAGAGAACGAAATTGGACAAAATTTTAAAATTTTTGTTGAATTCCAATTTATTGATTTTTTTCTTTTGGTACTTGTGCTCTTGGTGTCATATTTAAGAAACCATTGCCAAATCTAAGATTATGAAGATTTACCCTATGTTTTCTTCTAAGAGTTTTAGCTCTTATATTTAGACCTTTGATCCAGTTTGAGTTTATTTTTACATGTTGTGTGAGATAAGGGTCTAACTTCATTCTTTCGCATGTGGCTATCCAGTTGTCCCAGCACCATTTGTTGAAAAGACTATTCTTTCCTCCACTGAATGGTCTTGTCACCCTTCTGCAAATCACTTAACCGTAGATGAATGGGTTTATTTCTGGACTCTCAATTCTATTCCATTGATCTATATGTCTATGCTTATACCAGTACTACACTGTCCTGATTACTGTAGCTTTGTAGTAAGGTTTGAAATCAAGACGTGTGAGTCCTCCAATTCTATTCTTCCTTTTCAAGATCGTTTAGGCTATTCGAGATCCCTTGAAATTCTGTATGAATTTTACAGTCAGTTTTTCCATATCTTCAAAAAGACACATTGGGATTTTGATAAGGATGGCACTGAATTTGTAGATCACTTTGGGGAGTATCACCATCTTAACATTAGGTTTTCCAATCCATGAACATGAGATGTCTTTTCATTTTTTTAGTTCTTTAATTTCTTTCAGTAATATTTTGTAGTTCACAGTGTGCAAGTCTTGAACCCCTTGGTTAAATTTATTTCCAATTAGTTCATTCTTTTTGATGCTATTGTAAATGGAAGTGTTTTCTTAATTACCTTTTTTGGTTGAGTATGATTGTTGTCAGGCCCAGCAACCCTGTTTTCAGATTTATGGCCTTGCAGTGTGGGTCAGTGATTTCTGGGGTGTTTTCTAGAGTTCCCTGCAGCATATCACTCAGAGATCAGAAACTTCAAATCTAGGTGAACCACTTCCAATAGGTAAAATGATCACCAGGTTATGGACGCCACTGGAAATAATTTCCATTGTGAATTGTATTATTATGCTCCCAACAGAGCCATTGGGATAGTAAGGACTTTTTTCCTGATGCTTTTTTCTTCGGCAACCATGCAGGGGTGGGTTCAGAGCACTTAAGTCTGATTCAAGCTCTTTCTTTCCCTCTTTTAGGCAAAACCAAAGCAGGAGAAGCCAAGCCTTCCACTGGCTTCTGAAGAAGAGAAAAGCACAACCGAACCGAAAGAAGCTGACCAAAAGAAGCCGAAGAAAGACAGTACAGGTTGGCACATCTTCACCCTCACCCAGAAACATGTCCTCAAGCTTAATGGCATGGTGCTACGCGACAGGAACCCAGGCCTGCTGTTGTTGGTCCTCGGAGAGCTTTCAGTTTAAGATGCATACTAATGTGGTCCAAGTTTATCCATCTAAACTGCCCAATTAATACAGTTGCCACTTGTGTGAGATTTAGGTAAAGGGTCCTACCTGGGTTCCTATTGTACCTAAATGAATTTCCAACCAGAGAGGTGTTTTATGTTTGTTTGTAAGTTTGTTTAATTCTAAGTCTAATGTACATGCTGAGTTCCTCAGTGAGCCCAGATATCTGAGGGCAGCCAGTGATTTCCCCTTCAGCATTCCCCCTCAGCAACAGAACCAGACAATAATAACAGAACGGGCGAAAAAAAACCCTGGTTTTTTAAAGTTGCTTTTCTCTTCCAGTAGAGAGAAAAGGTCTTGTGTTAACAGTGAGACCAGTTCCCATATCCATGGGCAAAGAGGGCTTGGGCAGATGCAGACAGATGTCCTTGGCAGCCAACACCCATCAAATCCCCAAACAACAAATACCACTGGAGTGAACATCTCTGTGTGCGTGTGCGTGTGTGTGTGTGTGTGTACGTGGATGTTAGCTCCAGCTGATGGCAATCTAATTTCAAGCAATACTTGATAAACCAAAATTCCTGTTCCACAAATTAAGTCAAACAGCTATTTCATATTTTTGCCACAAAGGATTTCACATGTGGGTTCAAAGGCAGGATATCCCTAAATACGTTTTCCCATGAAAAGTAACAAAACCACAAAACTCTTCTGCATAACAACGACAAAACAAGAAAGAAATTAAATGAGTAATTTCTTTTGCTTTCTTTTTATCCTCTTTTCATATTTATTTTTAATAGCTGTCACTTTTACACACAGAGGATAATACTTATTCAGTGTCCATGAGGGCAGATACTTTGGTTTTCCATGTCATGGGAGTGGTTTGGAGTACAGCACCCCATGCTCGGCACTATATGCTGGATGTGAAACCACTAGATGGAGCTAGGGACCAGTGGATGATGAGGGAGGGAGGGGAGGCCCCCGAGGACCCTCCCACCTGGGGATTAAAATAAGTTCCTTAGTAAAAGTAGTAGAGAGGAGAGGAGCAGTCTGTAGAACTGCTGCCTTGTGCTTGACCTGAAGCCTGTGGACCGATGCAATTGTTAAGGCTTTCCAAGAATGGCTTTGCATGTATATTACATCAGATTATTTTAATAAAGAGAGTTGAAAGCAGAAGAAATGGGGGGCCATAATCCTACCTTCCAGATAACCCCTGTTGACACCTTTCTAAAAAATAAAGCAATACCTGCATATTATCTAAAAATTAAGTAGAATTAAGTAGAAAATATAAATACTAGATAGGAAGTAAAATTTCCCTTCACCCTGCCCCAGTCAGTTTCCTAAAAGGTAATCGTTGTTACAAGTTCAAAAATTGCCTTTTGCTGTGTCTCACATCTAATGGTGGAACAGAGTATTGATATAATGGTGACGTGCCAAACTTGGAATCAGTTCATAAAACAGGATTTCACTTTGATTTAAAAATTTCCCACCACAGAAGGCTAATAGTGACCAAGTTGTTCTCTGTCTTCTGAATAGCTACTTCTCCACGCTAGGGAATTCAATAGCAGATAGGTACCCATTGGGCCAGGGAGGAGTATTCTTATTTTACAAAATCAAAAGTACACATCTTTCCTTTCCTTACTTCTATTTGGTACAGGTGCCTCAGGCTGGGAACAGAGAAACAAAACTGGGATTTATGAACAGGAGACAACAGGTCAGGCTGCAAACAGAGATGCTGCTGAGAGTCAGGGCTACGCATTTCCAGCAGCGTACAGAAGACAATGTGGCAGAAGAGGCTCAAGTACTTCAGAAGCAAGTGAGCGTGGATCCAAAGGGAGAAGCTTTAAAGCATCCAGTCGAGCACTTGGCCTAGGTAATGGAGCTGGGTCCCCACCTGCCGGTAAGACTGCCAGGGATTTCCTTTCCTGGCACCTGCCCTTGGAGAAGCAAGTCATGGAGCAGCCCCCAACGGCACGAACAGAAAGCGCTACTCCTCAGGAGCTGCTTTCAGATAAAGATGACATGGGAAGGAGAAGTGCCGGTATAGATTTTGAAGCCAGAAAAGCATCAGCATCACAACCCATAACTGAAGACATGGAAGAGTCCATGGTTAGTGGTCTATCACCATCCCATGAAGATGGGGCTTCTGGAGCCAAGAAGACGGAAGCCGGAGCTGCTCTTTTACCCGTGGTAGGAAGCCCTTCTACAACCCAAGATATTTTCTCAGTGACACTGGAGGATCAGGGGTTTCTGGATCCTTCTCATAGCCAGTCAGAAGAGGAAGAAGTGTCCAGCTTTGATTTGAAAAGTGTCCAATTTAAAATGAAGTCAGATCAAGATACCTACAAAGAAAAGTCTCCTGGAAACGTTCTCCAGGCCTTTACAGCAAGCATTTCAGATACCGTGAGAGCTTTGGTAGAGGGAGGTATTTCTGCAGAGAGGCTGCCTCCCAGAAGCCTTTCCCCGTCCTCGCGGAAGCTGAAAGCTGAAGCCGTTGCCTCAGATTCAGAGAGTACTTCAGAGGCGGGCAGTCGTTCTGAGCAGCAGCTGGCTCCTGGATATTTTTTCCAGCCCTCGAAGAAGCACAAATACGAACAAGAAGTCTTCCCAGAATCAGAAAGTTCAGCCGTGGGAGTGAGCGGTCCCGAGCAGCGGCAGTCTCCTAGGCAGTGGGCTGCTAGATACTCCTCCCAGTCCTTGGGGAAGCCAGAAGCGGAAGCCGTCTTTTCGTGTTACGAGAGTGCTTCCAAAGAGGGGAGCGGCTCTGGGCAGCAGCGAGCTCCCAGGCACTCTCTCCAGCCTTTGAGGAAGTCCAAAGATGGCCAAGAAGTCTTTGCAGAATCAGGTTTTGTCATGCAAATGAGCAGTTCCCATGAGCAGCTGGCTCCCAGATGCGCTTCCCAGGCTCTGGGGGAGCCTGAAGATGAAGTCTCCACAGGAGCAAATAGTTATGTCGAAAAGTACAGTAGTGCTGAGGATTGGAGCAGCTGTGAGGAAAATCGGCCTCTCGGACCCCCTTCGCAGGCCTTGGGGAGGCCCAAAGACCAAAAAGAAGTCTCCTGGGCTTCAAAGAACGTACCTGGAGTGTGGGGTGCTTCTGTGCAGCAGATGCCTACCAGGCACCCTTGCCAGTCCTGGCTGGGCCCTACATCCGAGCAACAAGCCTCTGCAGGTCCAGAGAGCGCTGCTGCGGAGTGGGGCATTTCCATGGAGCCGCGGCCTCCCAGAGTGACTTCTCAGGCCCCGATGAGACCAGTAGTGAAACAACCAATCTCTGCAGGTCCAGAGAGTGTCGACATTGAAGGGGGTGCTTCTACCAAGCTCCTGCCTTCCAAACATTCCCAGTCCACTGTGAGACCTAAACTCCAGCAAATGTCAAGTTTTGAGGGTGCTGCTGTTGAGGTGGGCATTTCTGGGAGGTCACTGCCTCCCAAATATCCTGCCCGGTCGGTTAAAAAGTTTAAAGTTGAGGAAATGTCCTCACGTCTAGAGAGCATGGCAGTTGAAGAAGGCATATCTAAGGAATCGCTGCTTTCCAGTCATCTTTTCCAGTTGTTCATGAAGTTTATGGTCCAGGAAATCTTTTCAGAGAGCCCTTCTACTGAGGAGGGAACCTGTGAGGATCCTCTGTCTTCAAATCAACCTTCCAAATCTTTGTCGAGTCCTAAAGTCGGGCACCAAGTTTTCTCAGGCTACGAGGGTACCGATATTGAGGGAGGCATTTTTTTGAAGCAGCTGCCTACGAAAAGCCCTTTACCGTGCTTGGGGAGGCCTGAAGGCCTGCAAGAAGTCTTCTCACATTCAGAGAGCAGTCCTGTAAAGTGGAGTGGTTCTAAAGAGCAGCTGCCTGGCAGACACCCTGGCCAAGCCGAAGATGAGGCTGAATTTCAGCCACAGGCTTTCTCAACAGGCCCAGTGAGTGCACCTGCGGAGTGGAGCGGCTCGGAGGAGCACCTGCGTCCCAGACACCCTTTTCAGGCTCCTGCAGTCCCTGCACATCAGCAACAGGCTTATTCAAGTCCCATGAGTGCTGCTGCTGAGGGAACCATTTTGGAGAGCGATCCTAGCTGCTGGTCCCTATGGAGAGACCCAGCTTCTCCAGACAAAACCAAGAAACACAGCCAAGGCTCCGAAGACCTCATTAAGAACATCCTGATTCCTGCTACCAAAGCTGTGAAGTTCACCGATGCTCCTGTCTGGCAAACGTCCACTTCTGGTGGCACTTACTCTAAGGAGGAAGTTCTTGAGAGTGGTGATCAAGATAACAGCCATTCAAATTCATCCACCAATTGGGCTGACATTGAAAACGTTTTTGGGGTCCGACTGAGAAAAACCTCTTCCTCACAGAAGTATAAGGGTGAGAAAAAAGATTTTACCAAGCTTCCTTCTGTTTCCCAAAGGGGTCCCCTCTGGACATTTGTCCACACTCTGTAATGGACACATAACCATCTCCCCATCCCCCTTTCCCCATACACCTTACATGCAGATGGGAGTTTATGCTTTTCTCAAAATACCTTTACATGGATTATGCTCCCCTCAACACCATGTAGATTTTAAAAGCCAGCTCATTAACAGAGCACTATGTTCAGACCCTCAGCTTGAAATCTTAATTTATTGTAAATGTTTGTACTTCCACAGCTTCTTAACTCACCTGAAATGTCTAAGAATCCACGGCTAGGTGATTTTTTGAGCATTTATCGCTCTCAAAGCCTTTGTACCTTCAGACTCATCATCACACAGTCTTGTCCATGCCTATAACCGTATCCATTTAACCACACACTTGCATTAGAGACCACAAAGTAACAAATGCAATAAGATTTTCCTTGGAGTCAGAGAAATGACATCAGTGACCTAAGCGTCTGGCCTCCTAGGAATTTTCCCAGCTCACCTGGCACCCATTGTCCTACCCTGAAATGGGGATAGGAAGAGGGATGGACAAGGGAGGCAAAGGGACCAGTAAGAGGATGGTTTGCAAACTTTGAAGTACAGCTTCTTATCTACTCAAGGAACTCCTGCCTTGCCAAGGTGTGGGGAGGGCACAAAAGAAGGGGGCCCTTCTCTAGATGTTATCTTTTTATTTTCATTTGGCAGTTAACAAGGATCCCCATTTGGGACATTATTGTGGGTAGGTCCCAGCCAGTCTCAAGACCCTGCCTGCCTCACTTTATTTTTTTTTAAATAAATTTCTTTATTTTCTTTATTTATTTTTGGCTGTGTTGGGGGGGTCTTCGTTGTGGTGCGCGGGCTTCTCACTGTGGTGGCTTCTCTTGTTGTGGAGCACGGGCTCTAGGCACATGGGCTTCAGTAGTTGTGGCACACGGGCTCAGTAGTTGTGGCTCGCGAGCTCTGGAGCACAGGCTCGGTAGTTGTGGTGCACGGGCTTAGTTGCTCCGCGGCATGTGGGATCTTCCCGGACCAGGGCTCAAACCCGTGTCCCCTGCATTGGCAGGCGGATTCTTAACCACTGTGCCACCAGGGAAGCCCCTGCCTCACTTTAGTTCTAACTTCTTTCATTCCTTTCTCAGGAAGAGCTCCTGGTCGACAGTCCGATCATGCCACCTCAGAGCCAGCTTGGATAACTATGATAAAGCAGAGGCAGGGGAGTTTGCAGGCCAACATTCCTGTGAAAGAGCCAAAAACCAAGAATAGAGCTGGAGCCAAGGCTGAGACTAAGGAACCTAGATATGGGGTAAGACCTGGAGCAGCCCACAAAACACTCCAAAAGGGTGCTGGAGCCAACTGATTAAGCTTACATTGGGAACTTTCCCAGACATGCAGCTCCCCAGCTCTTTGGATGTATTCATCAAGGCAAGGGAACTCTTTGGGGGAAAAGACTTGCTTTATACTCATAGAAATGTGCTCCACTTTATGTTCTTAAAGGATTTGTGAAAAGTAATGAATACGAGAAGATTCTGTAAATCAAATCCTGTCCTAAATATTCTAGAGCAGGATTCCATGAAATTGGTTGAGAAATAAGTAGTTATTAAAAATCCCCAGAGGTCACCACTGGGGTGAGAGTTGAGTAACTATTCTTACAGATATTTTAGGCCTATAAATACGTATTTAAGAAAATATAAATGGAATTAAACTATACATATTATTTTTCACTTATTTTATTTCTGGGCACCTTTCCATATCAGTACATAATGATTTAACTTTATGTAAATAAAGGTAATGTTTGGTGTTTGGGTTTCCATATATTGATTTGGTTTGGTCTGGTACCTCCCTATAGGTTAAAAGAGAAGTTATGTGATGAACTAGGCTAATGGTACCACATGTGGATCAGGCATGCTGGGATGATGTCTTGCTTCCAATGTCCCATTTTCAATGTCTTTGGAAGTTTTAGAATGAGAACCCCTCTTGTCAAAACTACATAAAACTGACTCAAGAAAACTCAATGAAATTTACGTATCGACATGTCTAAGTTCCTATACTTTTAGGTGCTTACTGAATTTGTTGTGGGATCATGTGAAAATCTGTTTAACTCTTTGCTTTAAAGATCTTTTCATTTCATTATTAGTATTTTTAAGGGAGCAGGATCATACAGGGGGCAAAGTCCACCTTGGTTAAAGCTTTGTCAGAGGGAAATACACTAGGGTATATAAACTAATTAATTTAGACCAGTTGTGGAGAGGTTAATTTGAAAAGCTTAAACTGTACAATTCTGAAAAGACCTATTGTTATATCACTTTGTAATGCAAGGAGCGCATGTCAGATGTAAATAGGTTTTGTTACGTAGAAATCTATGGAACTCACGTCAGTTAACTGATAAGATTTGTTTGTGACCACCGCATTTCTGTTAGCTTTCTGTTAAGTGCTGGCAAAGTCCTAGAGAAAAGGTTGTTGTCAAGTTACATAATTCTCATGTTAACCTGTTTACACTGTTTGTATGATTAGACAGCCTTTTCTCCCAGCTCAGAAAGGTGATAAAGTTGAACCAGCTTAGATTTTGTGAACCTAAATTCTGAACCAAGGTGCTTTCTGTGCTATTTCTTTCCTTATCTCTCTCTTTCCTTTTGATTAATGTTGAACTTATAATACCCAGGACAGGACTTGCACCTTGTGATCTGAATAAGTAATTTGCTGTTTTCATGTCAGGACTTACAAGCTTTCTGTTTTCATTTTTGTATTAAAGAGAACTGGCCTTGCAGATGAAAACCAACCAAGGAGGGTTTTCACTTCTGATGTCAACAGACGGGAGAAGATAGCACCGAAGCCACCGAAGTCTACCAAAGCAGGTAAAAAACACACTCCAACCCCCCACTCCCAAAATAGCCCTGGCAGAAGTTGTAAAACTTTTGCAATTTCAGACAATACATGTCTCTTCCCCCAAATCAGCTTATGATTCTCTCATGGGTCTTCCATTAGATACAGATATTAGCTTGTTTTAGGAAAATCCAATTATTATGACTACTATAAGTCAGTCCAATGTGTAATTTTCAGAGGGTCTTCCAGTCTTTTACCCCATCGAGGAAGCTGTATCGGAACAAAATGGTGATCACTCACTAGAACTTTCCTGTGGCTGGTATTCAAGAGGAAAGAACCAAGCCACTTTCTAGTCTATAGCAAAACGGTATTTTCTCACCTTCTACATTCCCAGTGAAACTGCGGAAAATAATCCACTATAAATGCCCAATGGTATTGAATTGTTTTTTAACTATTTAAAAGGCTTGTTTCGGCCCCTCTGTATTCTGAGCAGAGGTATGAGAGGTGGGGAAATGTTGAAAGCTGAAAAAAAACACTGTGCTGTGATAGAACAGAATGGGGTCTCATCAGTAGAGTCATGTGCCAGAGGGATTTTTTTTTTTTTCAGAAGGAGCAGGGGGAGGGGAGGATAGATTTATATTCAGTCATCTTTGTTCTCTGCCTTAGTCCGCCTCATGAAGAAATTAAACTAGGAATTTAGGAACCCACCATCTGGCCATGATATAGCAGCACTTGACCTGCTTA
Source organism: Balaenoptera musculus (assembly GCF_009873245.2). Taxonomy (NCBI): domain Eukaryota; kingdom Metazoa; phylum Chordata; class Mammalia; order Artiodactyla; family Balaenopteridae; genus Balaenoptera; species Balaenoptera musculus. Next base: position 99,938,733 of record NC_045806.1, on the reverse strand, counting down.
TAGCTGTGAACAGTCTCATGGGCACAGTAATCCTATCAAGCGGTTCTCAACTCTCACTGTGCATTAGGATCACCTGATGTGCTTTTTAAAAATTATAGATGGCCCTGGATCCATTGCTAGAGATTCTAATTCAATTAGTTCAGGAAATAGCATGTGCATTTGTATTTTTAAAAAGAGCCCTAGGTGGTTCTAATGTGTGGCCAGGGTTGAGAACCACTGGTTGAGTCTAAGCCACTAAGTCAATCAACCGTAAAGCAGGATGAGGGAAGGAGTAGAATTGGGGAATAGTGAAGTAGGCTGCTAGGTAGGAGTAGTTGATATAATGTTATTTAGCATAGACTTTTACTGGGTGTATCTATTGAGTCATCAACAATCATTTCATACAACATAATGGATTGGCAAAACAAAAACAATATTACCTAATATGAAATTTAAAAAACTGAACAGATACCATACAACATGTTTCCTCTCTGGTCTCAATTCAAAAGTGTAAGACAATCCAATAATAACCACCCAAAGATTGGCAGTTATAGCTGTAGGTATTTTCTCTCAGGCCTTCCCATGTCAGGCCCCTGTGGCTCTAGCCATACTGATGTTACCCTTTTCACATACCACCCTATGGCATTGCGCATGCACTGACTTTTTGAAGCCAGAGGAAACCTGAAAGGAGGAAAATTTTTACTGCATCCCATAAACATACCTCAGTATCTCTGGGGCTTCTTACTGCTTGTGTGTTATTTGCTATGGTTCCAGTGGGATTCGAAGATGAGAAGATATTTCAAGTACCTTCTATGGAAAAAGAAACCAGAAGGTCTTCAACTCTCCCAGCCATGCTACAACAGCCGGCTGAGCCAGCTGAGCCAGTCTGGTTCTCCCTGGCCAAGAAGAAAGCCAAAGCGTGGAGCCATGTAGCAAAACTCACGCAATAAATAGCTCCTGGGTGGAGTATCAGCATTTTAAATGATAATTCCCAGTAGCTGTATTAATGCCACGTAGTGAATTATTTACTGTAACCATTTTTATTAAGCATAAGAGCCTTAAAAGGGGAATTAAAGCTAATAATTATTTGAATGACACAGATGCCATGAATGCCTAACCTTCAGTACAGTCACTGCCAGCATCTGAAAACCCAGCATTTCCTCTATAAAAACTGTGTAAAATGTTTGCACTGTTGTCGAACTGAGAACACTTTAACTTTGAACAATGTGCTGTAGAAGGGAGAAAGCATTTTGTTGGAGCAACTAAGAGGTGGTCATTTCCCTTGATCAAATAAATTCATTCTAATGGAAATGTCCAGATGATTTGGTCCAAGGATTGGCTTTTAGGTTTTATGAGCCTAGTTAAATGCTTCAGTTCTTTGGTTGCTGCTCCAAACTTTGCAAAGCCCCCTAAGAAGAGGTGGTAGAAGTGAAAATTCTGGGTCTCCAAGAAAAATTTTGCACAGCCAGTCCCCCAATCAGCCCACTGCCCTTTGAAACACCTTCTTTGTATCCCTGAGGGCTCCCAACACCTGCAACTTATACAGACCTCTCTTTGCACGTGTCCCATGTCAACCTGTCACAAGTCTGGCGGCAGTGAGCACCTTCCTATGGGGCATAACATTCCTTGGGGATTATCATAGTCCTCTGGATGGTTAGCCCATCAGTGTCTGACCTTTTGCCCCAGTGCCACTGTGACCCTTTCTAGTTGCTCAGAAGTGTACTGCACTTCATACATATCCTATTTTTAAAGCACTTAAGACCCTGTTGAAATTCAAAATTCTGCAAATTCCAAAAGCTGTGCTTTCACTGGAGCAGATGGGAAGCCTTCCACAAGGAAGTCTGGGGCCACTAGAGAGCTGTCTTATGCCCTGTCTCCAGCCTTAAGGTGGAAACCTCCGAGTAGCCCAGTTTCTTGTCCGTTTCCCTCAGCAGTCTCTGTTTCAGAAGATTTTAACCTAAGACAAGACTGCACCCTCAAAGCCACAGAACAACTGACTTTCTGCTAACGGGAAGCCTGAAGTGACTGAAGCAGCCTTTCCCTCCCCTCATTCCGAGAGGCACACACACCTCAACAGTCACTAGGCTGGACAGCCCCCACCTCCCCAGTGAACCAGCCACCCCAAGTCCTTCCCCTCTATTCCAACCCCAAACACACTAAACACTAATGGAGAGCTCCCTTTGGATGCCTGGACAGTACCTAGCTCATTTTCTCAGGAAACCCAGAAGTGTCTTAGTATACCTTTCACTGTGTCTGCCTCTGTCACCTTGGGGCTACTTTGCTTAAACAGAAATGCAGACCTAGACATAACTGTGCCTTTAAATCCCAAGCAGGGTGCTGCCTCATGCAAAAAACAAATTCAGAGAGGCTGTGAGGTGCCAGAGCTAATTTAAACCCTTGGTGCTTGGTTTTCCTGATGATGGTATAATGTGATATTGTACAATCATGTGCTGGTTTTGCGTTTTCTCTGTAAAACATCTATTTTTCCTCATACTATATCTTTACCTTTTTGATAATGCTAGGTTTTTGATTGATTGATTGGGTTTGATTTCCTTTGTATTCCCATAGTGAACAGTTCATTAAGGTAGATGCCCTTTACCCAGGCAATGCTGGTAGATTAACTGTTATACCTCCCTTCCCCCTTTTCTCAGGGTGGACCACTATTAGGTTATTAGGAACTCTCCATTAACAATTTCCTTTTCACAGTTAGCAACAAAAATCTGTTTTCAGTAAAGAGGTTAAGTCTTTTTTTAATGCCTAGAGGCACATTTTGACAAGTTTTCAGCTTCTTTTAGCATTCTTGATTTCTGCTATATGCAAAGCAAATAAATTCAATAAAGCCTGTTCTGTAGTCTGTCTCCGTCTGTCACGTGGGGAGGGAAATTGAATAGGTTATTGACAACTTAGACCCAAGGGTTGCCAGAAAACCAAATTGATCTTACGAGGTTGTGCGGAGCATAAAGGACCCCTACGCAGGTGTGCCTGACCAAGCTGATGGCCTCCAGGTGGGTGTTTGTATGGGGGAGAGGTGGTATTGAAGAGGAGGTGTTCACATGTGTAAATACCTGGGGAGCAAAGAGACGGGTGGGAGAGAACATGCAGATGGGGATGAGTAGAGGGGACAAGATGGTGGTTGTACTCCAGCCTGGCCCCGGGACTAGGCCTGAGTCCTACTGCAAGATGGGCTATTAGAATAAGGCACCTTCAGAAGCAAGGGGCCCACTATGCTCAGGTAACAAAGTGTAACACAGAGTGAAGAAGGGAAAGGGGTGATCGACCAGATATTTAATCTGGCCTGCCCGTAACATTTGTAATATTTGCAGCGTTCAGAAGAAGAGTTCAGTTGGGAATCCACATAAGATATATCTGAATATTTGAAATGTTTAAATCACCTAATAAACCATTAAATAAAACATGCTGGATCTCCTTCCAAGACAAATGTACTTTCATAATGACCTGAAAGGCCAGGTTGGGATTTAGAATTCGCCAACATCTCTAAGTTCTGCCCCAGTGCTGTGGGAAGAGCTGCCCCCTCTCCGCTCCCCCTGCCTACGCCCTGGCTCCTAGGCCAGGCCCCATCCCCTGTTCTGGGCATACACTCCCCCCTCCCCTAAGGCCTGGGAGCACATACCCCGGCAGTGCAGTCAGCCCTCCCCAGGACAGCTCTAAGAGGAGCACACAGGCCCTGGAAGCAGGCTTGGGACTGTTCAGCGGTGCCAGGTGCCTGGAGCATGGGCTAGCAGGGGCATACCTCTTGTTCCCATGGGCTGGGCTCCTGGCGCTATAGGGACGGGTGTGGTTGGAAGAAGGCCAAAGTGGGCCCTCTAAAGCATAGAGCTCAGGACAGAGGTCCCTCTTGCCTGGGCCTAGAAGCAATACTATATTTACAACTAGCACGGCATAAACACTAACAAATCAGAACCAGTTTGAAGCCCCTCAAATCACCCTATATGGAAAACTGTCTATTGGCTTGCCCTTTCATTTTGAGTAATGATGACAAGGGGCCTGTGCCTCTGTCTCACCATGGGGTTCTAGCCATAAGGAATACATGATAATACATTTTAAAATATCAACACTGGTGACAAAAACAAAAGGATTGTGGAAGTGTTAAGTTTACTTTAACAGGCATTAGTGGAGCACCTACTAAGTGGAAAACTCAGTGCCTAGGACTTTGGGAAAGAAAGATAAAAGCTTTTAAGGCCCCAGCCATTCAGAAGTTCACAGTCCTGGGGGTGGTGGGGTGGGGGCAGTAGATACACATATATATATAAATAATGCACAAATACTTGGACATGAATGTTCATAGCAGCGCTATTCACAATAGCCAAAAGGTGGAAACAACGCAAATGTCCATCAACAGACGTATGGATTAAACAAATTGCGGTATATACATACAACAGAAATATTATTCAGCCATAAAAATGAAGTACTGATACACGCTACAACGTGATGAGCCTTGAAAACGTTATGCTGAGTGAAAGAAGCCAGACACAAAAGTTCACATACTGTATGATTTCGTTTACAGGAAATGTCCAGAATAGGTGAATTCATTGAGATGGAAAGCAGATCGGTGGTTGCCAGGGAGTTGGGGGCTGGGGAAATGGGGAGTGACTGCTTAATGGGTACAGGGTTTGGGAGTGATGGAGATGTTTGGAACTAAAGATGTGGTGGCTGCACAGAATTGTGAATGTCATTTAATTGTTCACTTTTAAATGGTTGCTTTTAAGTGAACTCATCGCCTCAAATAAAAAAATAATGCTAATATAAGTTAGAATATGAGATGTGCTACCACAGAATATGAGAGAAGGTATCAATGCTACCAAGAGAGCACTGAGGAAGCCTTAACTAAATGCAGAAATGAGGCTGTCTAGTCTCAACCCCCCAGTCCCTTCCCTATCTCTGATCCTCTGATCAAATATGACTTAACCTTTTTTCCCTCTTAAACGGAGTCTAGATATTAAGCTTATTCTCTCCCTTTCCTCTTTTTATTTTTCTCATTTTTAATTATGAAATATTTCAGACCTACACAGAGGTATAGAGAATAATACTATCAACATCTACATACCCACCACCCAGCTTAAGAAATGTAACATTACAAATACAGTTGAAGCCCCCTGTGGAGCCCTTCCCAATAGGATCCCCCTCCTTTTCTTTCCCCAAGGGGTGACCACCATCCTAAATGTGTTTACCTTTCCACTGCATGCCTTTCTGTATGCTACATTTGCATACATCTTTCACATGCATTGCCTGTTACTCTCTATATGTATCCACAATCAATATATGGTGATTGAATGTTTTCTTAGACTTCCTATACACAGTATCAGGTTTGCGTCCTTTTGGAACCAGCTTGCTAGCTATTTATTTATTTATTTATTTATTTATAACATCTTTATTGGAGTATAATTGCCTTACAATGGTGTGTTAGTTTCTGCTGTATCACAAAGTGAATCAGCTATACATAAACATATATCTCCATATCTCCTCCCTCTTGCATCTCCCTCCCACCCTCCCCATCCCACCCCTCTAGGTGGTCACAAAGCACTGAGCTGATCTCCTTGTGCTATGCGGCTGCTTCCCACTAGCTATCTATTTTACATTTGGTAGTGTATATATTATGTCCATGCCACTCTCTCACTTCGTCCCAGCTTACCCTTCCCCCTCCCCGTGTCCTCAAGTCCATTCTCTATGTCTGCCTCTTTATTCCTGTCCTGCCCCTAGGTTCTTCAGAACCTTTTTTTTTAGATTCCATATATATGTGTTAGCATACGGTATTTGTTTTTCTCTTTCTGACTTACTTCACTCTGCATGACAGTCTCTAGATCCATCCACCTCATTACAAATAACTCAATTTCGTTTCTTTTTATGGCTGAGTAATATTCCATTGTATATATGTGCCACATCTTCTTTATCCATTCATCTGTTGATGGACACTTAGGTTGCTTCCACGTCCTGGCTATTGTAAACAGAGCTGCAATGAACATTGTGGTACATGACTCTTTTTGAATTATGGTTTCCTCAGGGTATACGCCCAGTAGTGGGATTGCTGGGTCATATGGTAGTTCTATTTTTCGTTTTTGAAAGAACCTCCATACTGTTCTCCATAGTGGCTGCATCAATTTACATTCCCACCAGCAGTGCAAGAAGGTTCCCTTTTCTCCACACCCTCTCCAGCATTTACTGTTTGTAGATTTTTTGATGATGGCCATTCTGACTGGTGTGACATGATATCTCATTGTAGTTTTGATTTGCATTTCTCTAATGATTAGTGATGTTGAGCAGCTTTTCATGTGTTTGTTGGCAATCTGTATACCTTCTTTGGAGAAATGTCTATTTAGGTCTTCTGTCCAATTTTGGATTGGGTTGTTTGCTTTTTTGATATGGAGCTGTATGAGCTGCCTGTATATTTTGGAGATTAATCCTTTGTCAGTTGCTTCTTTTGCAAATATTTTCTCCCATTCTGAGGGTTGTCTTTCCGTCTTGCTAATGGTTTCCTTTGCTGTGCAAAAGCTTTTAAGTTTCATTAGGTCCCATTTGTTTATTTTTGTTTTTATTTCCATTTCTCTAGGAGGTGGGTCAAAAAGGATCTTGCTGTGATGTATGTCACAGAGTGTTCTGCCTATGTTTTCCTCTAAGAGTTTTATAGTGTCCGGTCTTACATTTAGGTCTTTAATCCATTTTGAGTTTATTTTTGTGTATGGTGTTAGGGAGCATTCTAATTTCATTCTTTTATATGTAGCTGTCCAGTTTTCCCAGCACCACTTATTGAAGAGGCTGTCTTTTCTCCATTGTATATTCTTGCCTCCTTTATCAAAGATAAGGTGACCATATATATGTGTGTGGGTTTATCTCTGGGCTTTCTATCCTGTGGAACCAGCTTTTCCCCTTATGCATTTTTCTGCTGCCATCACCCATTCTTAACCTCTCTGTGTCTCAGCCCCTGTGAGTTCTAATCTCCTCCCCAGTCCAGCCCTTGCCATCCTGTTTAGTTTACCTACAACAGTCCCAAGGCAGTGAACGAAGGCTGGTCCCACCACAGGTGGGTCTCAGCTTCTCCCCGTGTGGCTCTAAACCAGTGCTTCTCAAACCTTAGCTGCATCAGAGTCCCCCTGGAGGGCTTGTTACAATACAGGCTGCTGGGCCCCACTCCCGGAGTTTCTGATTCGCAGGTCTTGGGTGGAGCCTAAGAATTCCTGGGTGATGCTGATAATGCTATTTTAAGGACCAAACTTTGAGAACCAGTTTTCCAAATCAGTGTCTGGGCTCAGGCTCTGCAGCACCATCTGGCCTCCAGGCAAGCTGGGCCATCCATCAGGTTTCCTTCAGAAGCTCACAGCAGTACTGTGAAATACACATATAACACAAGTCATGTGTAATTTTAAATGTTCTAGTAGCCACATTAAAAAAGTAAAAAGAAACCGGAGAAAGTAATTTTAATGTTATATTTGTTTAACACTATATTATCATTTCAGTGTGTAGTTATTAATGAGACTTTACAGTATTTTTTACACTTACAGCACATCTCAACTCAGACTAGCCACATTCTGAATGCTCAGCGGCCACACGTGGCTAGTGACTAATGTAGTAAACAGCACAACTCTAAAGGCTCGACCTCCATTTCTGTCTTCACAAAAATTGTTTTAAACTTGAAATTTTAGTTTATTTTGGGCTGCAGTAAAAGAATTTAAAACAGGCTTACCAAATGGTAGAAAGTGATGCCTTTCAACGAAGGTAAAGTGGGTTAAAGTAAGGTAAAAGAGATTTGAGTCAGGATTATTTATGTAGATAAAATCTGCCTGCATTTCAGTTTATTAATTTAAAACAAATTTATTTTTAACTAGAAAAAATGCTGTCAAATATATCTGTAAAAGACAACGGTCAAATGTTATTGGATATCATTTTTGGGGTAATGAACTTTGGAATGGAATCATTGTTATTAACAATCCCATGAGCTTCTGAAAAATGAAAAACCTAAAAATCGTGAACAACAGATCCTTTCTTCTTTCTTCATTTTCTTTCCATTCCTCCCAACTGCAGGATAAAATGAGAGAAAATTAACAATTATGCAGCACTAACCAGCACCAGAGACTTTCTAAATCTAAGAAAATGGTCAGCCCTTTGTGTATGTGCTGCATTTGAGGGCTCTATCTAAACAAGTAGAGAAGGACAACACGTTTTCCTCTTGTAACCTGCACCTTGGATACAGGGTGCTTGTACAACCGATGGCTTCAATCATGTGATCATACCAACCTTGTCTCCCTCTTGCCCAACACCATAAATGCTTTTTTCCCCCTTGAGAGGCGATTCTGGGATTTAAATCACTCTCTCCACCTTAAAAGCCTATGCTCATTCCACAAATGATACTCCCTTACCCTCCCAGACCTTCAGTTTCTATTATCTACCATATGAGAAAAAGGCTATTACCATGAAATACACAGCTGTGAAAATGCAGAAAAAAATGTTAATCATTTAAATATACTCAAAGACAAGATATACCTTAAGACTTCATTACCAATTCAGTGATAAACGAGAGTCATCCTGTGACTAAACTGCTTTTCTTTTGACTGTCACATGAAATACAAAAATCTACAACCGAACAAATGTTGAGGTATTAATCACTAAATGTGGTCCTACCTGAAATTCTGAACGTTTTGCTATTTGTAAGTAGTCACATTCTAAAAGTCGTCATCTCTTAGTACAGGAGACTGCACTTCTGTGGCCAAGTAATGAAGGCCCCACTAGTGCACACAGCCCAGCTACTTTTGCTGCTGCTTCTAGTAACTGTTTTCTAAACAAAGATTGGTCTTAGGCATTGGTACATTTACAACTTGTTAGTAGTCTTACCAGGTAGAGGACAAAAGAGCTCACAAGGACAAATGAGTAGCCATGAAGTATATTTCAGTATATAATGCATTTTATATTACTAGGTGCATGAATGTTCTATTAACATTCTATTAGGTAAATTTGAACTGTTAAACTAATTTTAAACACATGTTTTTCTTAATTCACTGGTAGAATTAAAAAATGAAAACAAATTGGTAAGTGCCTGGGAACCGTTGGGTTATTTTCAAAGCTATACACAGCTACCTGGACTTTCTGGGTCTGTCCTGCTGGGTTCAGATCCTTTTCAGGTTCTTGTTTTTTGTTAAACTTCTCTCTTTCCCCCTCACTTTCAGCACCTTGGGCCTCTTCATTGGCGTTCTCATCCGGATATTTAGTTGTTCCTTTAGTGAATAATAATACAGACTTTGGGACGAGACATTCACAGAAAAAAAATCCCAATTCAAAAGGAATAGCAACCAACATCCAGTACTCTACCCTCAGGAGACGCAGAAGGATAGGAGCAACTAAGAAAACAGTAGCTGGGCACCTTCCTTCTGGCTGCTGTCACACTTCCATGGCCCTCACTTTGCTCCTGCTTGATCATTTTCACAGTGACATTATTTCTCTTTTCCCAGTAAATCTGTCACCCTGTGCTGCTGATTACTTCTGGCCCTTTAGGGAATGGATCAGAATCGTCGGGGTCTGATGCATTCTGTATGTTTTGGTCAGAACTTTGTTGCAGAAACATGTTTTGCCTCGATGACAAAAATCTGTGGTGAAGCTCATTAGTTCCTCACCCCCCTGGATATTTCACCGTGACCAAGTGCTCCCGTATCAGTGCATAATGTACTGGGATCAACTTTGTAAGAATCTTGACATTTTTAAAAGCCAGGATCCAAAAGCCGTTTGCTTGCTCTTTTCTCTTCCATCTCCTCCCAAGCTCCCTCCCGAACACCTGCCTCCACTGACCTTCACCTGTGGCCTCATAAATGGCACCGATCATCTCAGACCTGTTACCAGGGGTTGGTAGAGGGCAGCTTATTCCCCCCCCCACCCCGAAACTGGAGAGGTCGTTATGGAGTTGGGCTTCTACTGGGCCCCTCTGGCCTTCAGCTCCTGGAGGCCCCGACTCCCGGCTTCACCTCCCGAGGCCCCCCTCTGAGCCTGGGTCCCTCAGGATCCCGGGTCTCCCGACCGACCCCCCGGCCAGCCGCTCACCCTCAGGGGCGATGGCCTCCTCCGCCTCCTCAGGCTCCGGCGCCGCAGCCTCCTCCGCCTCCTCGGGTTCCTGGGCCGCAGGCCCCTGCCCCTGCCCCTGCCCGTCGGGCGCCTGGAGTTGGGGGACCCAGGCCAAGCCGTGGCGCGGTCTCGGCGGGGGCAGGACGAGGATGTGGTCATTGTAGTGGATGCGGCGCAGCAGTGAGTACAGCAGCCCCAGGAGTATGAAGTAGAAGCCCCTCATGGGGAACTGGTGCACTTCTACGACGAGGTCCAGGCCCCCTGCCTCCTCCTCCTCCTCCTCCTCCTCTGCCGGCCCGATGTCCGAGTCCTCCTCGGCGCCCCCGCCTTCCAGGGCCGCCTCCCCAGAGCCTCCCCTGGCCCCCGGCGCTGCGTCGCCCCCGCGAGGCTCCGAGTCGCGGTGCCCCTGGTCGCCGGCTCTGGCCGCCTCGGCCTGGGCCCCAGCTGCGCCCGCGGGGCCCTCTGGGCCTCCCGGGGCCGGGTCTTCATCCCCCGTGGCCGACATGGCACCGGGCAGTTACCTCAACCAGGCGGGCGTCGATTGCTGTGGCGGCGACGACGACCGCGGAGGCGGTGGCCGCTGAGGTGGCTGCCCTGAGGGGAGGCTGAGGGCTGTGGCTGCCGGACGGGGAGGCCGCTGACGGGACAACAGAGGAGGCCCCACGACAGCGAGGGCAGGGGGCCGACGCCGGGAGCGGCCCACCGAGGCTGGGCCTCAGATAGCAGTGGGCCAGGCCCTGTGGGAAAGATTCCTCTAGGCCGCAGACGGGGGGCGGGGCCGGAAGAGTAGACAGTGGGCCGTGCCCCCTCGTCACGAGCTCCAAGCTCATTTGCTGACAAGCGAGGATTGACGTGCCCTGCGCCCAGCGAACGACCAAGGCCCTTCGGTTGTAGGATTGCTCAGTCGCCTCCCTGTTCTTTGACGCCTCAGGTGTTACCCTAAGTTCAGGTTCACAAGGCTCCTGTCCTTTTAATTTTATGATTGTCCAAAAAACCATAGTGGTCCAATATATTGACAACCTGGGTTTGAGGAAACTTCTGTAAAGGGAAGAGAGTTAACATTTTGGGTTTGGAGGTGCTCAGGGGTAAAATCGAGATTATTATGTAGGTACTTACATAACAGAAGAGGAAACAAATGTCCACAAATATTTTACTGTTGAAACTAAAAAATATTAATAATCGCATACAATTTTTTAATAATATAGGTCTATTAATGAGAAGAATGGAATTCTTTTGGGAGGATAACATTTTGCTTAATTGACAACCAGAGTTTGTGTTCTCTATTATCAAAATAGCATATGTTCATCTGTTGTTCTGAAATGAAGTTTTATGTAATTCACCTTTGCAAATGTCTTTTCACACAGATATTGGCAAATATTGATATCAGTCCATGAGATAGGTACTTCTAAATACTAGTATCAATCCACAAGCATATGATTTTAATTTAGCATATTCATCTCTTGGAAGGGAATTGTAGAATTCTATTAGGTTCTTCTTTTGATATTTGCCTTTTAGCATGTCATTACATTGCAGAATAATCCCTTCCAATTGAAGTTTATGTGGAAGCTCCTCAACTGCAGAGTTAAGTGGGTCTGAAATATGGAAATTTCCTTTGTACTTGCATAGAGGTCTGAAAAAAAGCTGCTGGAACTATAGTCTGAGCTTGAATATATATCTACTGTAAATTTGTATGGGAATAGAGACTTGCTTCTTAGTTTAACTTTAGAAAGCATGTGAAGAGTATAAAGCAGCCTGACATTACTTTGATTCAAATAATGTTAGTTGTCATTGAAATGACTTTACCATGATAGAAGTTTTGTATATGAGCACTGTTTGCCTTGTAATTTTAGGTTTAGTTCATTAAGAAATATTATCAAACCTACAACAAAAGCTAATTTCCAAGGCCATTCAGTGTTCAATAATAACAATTGAGGGAGATGTTCTCAATCAAAAATAATTCAGTCTCCACCTTGAGCTCAAAAAATCACATACACACAGACACACACACAGTGGTAGGGAAATTCAGGATATTCAGCTTCTATTTCTGACAAAAGTTCACAGAACTGTGAAGGTTAAGTTAATGAGAGTGAATGATGGTCCCCTTTGACACTGTCAGTTTAATGACACATGAGAGATTCAAATATTGTCTGCAATGTAACTGCTGATAAATAATATAATGAATAACTCTGAGATAAAGACCTTATGTTTTCACAAGTTTTGTATATTTGTTCACTAACTCTTTTTCTTCTCCACACGTATTTTTTAACACCATCGGTTGTAACACATCTTAGCAGATTCCACTTCAGGTTATACTAAGTGTTTTCTCAACTTCTTCAAAAATATTTGACTCAGAGTAGTTCCATGCAGACTGTTCATAGCTACTAATTCGTCAGTCATTTTAAACTCAGCAGTCACCCACCTCAGTACTAGTCTGCTCAATACTGTTACTGCCAAACTCCTAGGATGACAAGTATGAAATTTTTAACATGTTTTGTTAGTGCAAGTACTACCAGGAAAATCTCAGGCAGGTCTTGGAATTCAAATCTCTCCCAAAGTAAATAAAAATGCTAATTGACTATCTGACTATATCTCTCAAATCTGTTAAAGAAGTCCCATAGCTCTGCCACTTGGCACCCCAAAGACGAGCTCATTAGGAAGCTGCCAATGAAAAACAGCTATGAAATGGCCAAGATTACTGTGACTAATGATTTCAGAGCTGAGTCCTAATTCACACATAAAGAACAGTAGTGCCGGTATAGGATATGATGCTAAAACAGTGCTTCTGTCCATACAACGAAAGGTGATCTTTCATTTGGAGTTCAAGGTACCTTCAAGTCCCTTATTGCTCACCCCAATTTAACAAAAAGCAGCTACATAGCTTAACACCATCAGAGTCAAGTCTCTGTGACACTCAATATGAAGCAGACACAGCAGCTAAATCAAAGACATTCAAGGAATTCAGACAAACCATTATCAAAATACTTGGTAATAAATGTCCACTGGTAGAAAAGCATGAGGGGTATGCGGGTCTTTGTATAGTGGTTTCTGCAATTTCTCTTTGTGATATTTTACTCTTGATAAGTCTAGCTGGCAAAGATAAGTATTTTATTCATGAATGAGCACACTGCTTCACCACTTCCAGTTCATCAGAAAGTTTCTCTACCTCTTATGATCAGAGACAAGAAAGCTGGCAATAGTTCTATGGACTTGTTAGGAAAAATCCAGTCCAATGCAGTCTGCCCTTCATAAAACCCATATATGAAGAGAGTCCCAGATAAACAATGTAAAAACAACAATTCAGCGTTGACTCCTTAAATAAACAACAACAGCCTAGCAATATTAATACCATCTGTTGACCCATGAAGTTATAGGACATACACTACAGATCCTAGCTATTCAATCATTCACCAGGCAAGTATTGAGTACCCACCTATATACCCAGGGTTGTGTTAGAGAGGCCTCACTCACAGATGCCTAAGTCTCATGACTTGCTCTAGTTCATGGTCTAGAGGCAGACAGTTGGACAATGATGACACAAGTGTCAAGTGCTAAAACAGGGATGAACACAAAGTGCTATGGGAGTATGGGAGAGAGAATGATTAACTGGGACAGGGGAAGGAAGGAAGTGGGTTGGTGCCTGGGAAGGTACTCAAGGGGAGGCATTTCACCTGGACCTAGAAGGATCACTGGGAGTTTACCTAGCAATGAAGGATGGCAGGGAAAGGGGAAGGAGGTCTCTGCATGGAAAGGAAACAGCCTGCATAGTAGAAGAGATGTGTGTGCATGTGTACCTGTCCAGGGAATGAAATGGCTCCAGCATGGGCAGCGTGGCAGATGGGCCTGGAAAGCAGATTGAGGCCGTAATTATTACTACTAATAATTATTACTACTAAAATTATTACTAAGAAAGTCTTCTACCTCCTATATAAGCACATATTCCTGTTTGTGCCACCAATCCTTTCCTCTCTTGCCTAGCTCAGTGCCCTCCCATCCTTTTCACCTCCTACCCAAACCTATCAGTTTTATTCATTAAATCATGCATTTACACATCTACCAAATTTATTGGGTAACTTCCAATGTACCAATGCCACTCGCCATTGGAACTGTCATTTGTGTCCTTGTTTGACACATGAAACTCAAAGATGGCAGAACTGTCCACGGTCCCCATCTTACTGTCTCCCCCACCATCATTCCTGGGCCCTTCTTGGAGGGGTTGGCTGAGACCTCTGGAAGCTGGGCCCTCCCAGCTGCACACAGTGCTGGTGTTTCGATATATTTGCCAAGATTCTATTGATATTTACACTCAATCATATCCTCTCCAGTTGTCTCCTCTACTTCTCAGCAGGGCTGAAACACAACATGATGACTGCTGTCAATCATGAAGTCTCTGGTAACAAAGTGTGCACCTAGAGCCTCTTCTTTGTGCAGGGAGGTGGGACTGGGCACTGGGCTTGCCATGGAGAAAGCTATTGTCATGGAGCAAGCTGTTGCCAATGAAAAACTATAGCTATGAAATGACAGGAGTGAAGAGGACCCTGGAGGAGATGGTGCTTTTGCAGCGGCAGCAAGCTATCTCCCTAGGAGGTTGGAGTTGGGTCCAGGTCCCTGGGAGTGAGAACTAATTGGAACCAGCAAACAAAGAAGAAAAGAAAATGCTGAGCGAGTGTGCCTTCAGTAAGTACCTAAAGCAAAACAGGGAGAGTCTCCTCCCAGCTCTGATATTGGGACTCTCTTCATGGCAAGTACGTGGCCCAGAAGTCCATGGGTCAGTCTCCAGGGCCTCAGTCATCTGCCTGAGCCTGCCCAGGGGTGCAGACCCATCCAGGACGTCCCACTCCCTATCACTGGTGTTCAGTTGCTGCCTGCCCTCCATCTCCAGCCATCCACCCATAACTCCTGATCTTCTCCACGTCAGGAAGTTGGCACAATCCAGGATTTCAGATTTCCTTAAGGAAACGTGCTCTCTTTCCCCACCCTACCCCTTGTTAGTCAACAGAAGTGGCCACGTCTTTTCCCTTTGCAGATCCATTGTCAGGGTCAGGGGGGACGGGGGAAGGACCCAAGGCCACAACAGCTGGAAGAGGTTTTCACTTCCTGCCGGGCATGGCAGGGCACACTCCCTGAAGACCAGTCCAGAGCTCTCCTTTACAGCCCGACCCCCAACTCGCTGCCTCCGGGAAGCCTTCTCTTCTGCATCTGCTGCCCCTGTCCCCCCCCACAGGCTCTCCTGGTTGCACTGAGATGTGTGGACATTGTTTGGCTCCCCTAGAAAAGCACAGGCCCTTTAGGGGGACGGTCCAGATCTTCTTCAAGTTTGTGACCCCCATGGCGTCTGCACAGGTAGATGTTTGTTGACTGAATCATGAGGGCTTCGGAATCACTCTTCTCACCATCAGTGGTGCTTCTCTTCTACCTGCCCAGGGCCTGTCTACAGAGGGCCTTCCCATCCTCTTCCTGTCTCTTTGGCTCCTCTGCAGGGCCTCCCGGGAGGTTTCCACTCCCACGGCCGCGTGTGATGCTTGTGGTGCTGTGATGGCGGATACAAGGAGGGACTGTGCCCCCAGGTGAGGCCCCGCCCCCCCCCACACACAGGGAGTGACTTGTCCTGTCCCTGGCCTCCGAGACTGCCGTGTCACAGCCAGACCGGGCTGTGGGTGCTCACCGAAGAGAAGCACCCACACAGGGGTGCCATCTGCCTACAGGAGCCAAAAGCCCTGGGGTGAAGAGCACAGGGTCTCAGGCCCAGCACCTCCTGCTGTTCGTGGAAGCCACGGGAGGGGCAGGGGGCCGGCATGAGTGCCGGGGTCTCAGGACTTGATCTTGCTTGCACATCCCAAGGGGGTCACTGCACAGGCCTGTGACCCGGAGCCCAGCCCCTGAGAGTGGCGTGGAGTGTCAGGGCTCCATCCCTCCTGTTGAGCAGGAGCTGCAGGCCTGCCGGATCCTGGGCCTGGCTGAGTTGGCACCGACAAAGGCCCCTTTTCACTCACAGGCTCCCCTAGCTTGTGGGGTTTACATTTTTTCCTCAAGGCTCAGCTGTCCTCCCCAATCTGAAGCTCATTCATCATTCTTGGTGACTTTAACATCCACTTGGATCACCCATCCCACACCCTAGACTTTCACTTCCATTACTTCTTTTTTATGAGTGTGTGGTGAAGGCAAGTACAGCATTTATTGCAAGGTACCAAGAAAAGAAGAGCAAGGGTTGGCTAATGCTCAAAAGACCTGAACTCCCTGATGGCTTTCAGGGAAGGGGTTTTAAATGCAAGGTGAGGGAGAGGGTCACTGGGAATGTGATCAGCTCGTGCACAGTTCTCTGATTGGTGGGTGGTGAGGTAACAAGGTGAGGCCACAGGGGTTAACATACCAATCTTCAGGCCCCAGCCCGTCTGGGGACTCTGTGCTCACTGCTCAGCACCCTCTGTCTGGGTGGGGTCTGGTTTCTGCAAAGCAACTCCGAAATGCATCAGCTGCTTCTTGGTCTCTGAGGTGCGTTCTTTAATTTGTAATTCTACAATTCTGCTGATCTTTGAGAGTGTCCTGGAGAGGCAGGAAACAACCACAGTTCACCCTGGGAACACAGACACTGGTGACAGCCATTCCTGGGAGCTCCCTCCACTGTGTGGACACCAGTGCCAGCAAGCACCATCATGGAATCCGCCCTCTAGCTCATCAGCACCAAGATCCCATGACTGCTTTTTTTTTTTTATTGGAGTATAGTTGCTTTACAATGTTGTGTTAGTTTCTACTGTACAGCGAAGTGAATCAGCTATACGTATACATATATCCCCTCTTTATTGGATTTCCTTCCCATTTAGGTCACCACAGAGCACTGAGTAGAGTTGCCTGTGCTATACAGTATGTTCTCATTAGTTACCTATTTTATACATAATAGTGTATATATGTCAATCCCAGTCTCCCAGTTCATCCCACCCCGGTATGGTGTCCATACGTTTGTTCTCTGCATATGTGTCTCTATTTCTGCTTTGCAAATAAGATCATCTGTACCATTTTTCTAGATTCCACATATATGCATTAATATACGATACTTGCTTTTCTCTTTCTGACTTACTTTACTCTGTATGACAGTCTCTAGGTCCATCCATGTCTCTGCAAATGACACAATTTCATTCCTTTTTATGGCTGAGTAATATTCCATTGTATGTATGTGCCACATCTTCTTTATCCATTCCTCTGTTGATGGACACTTAGGTTGCTTCCATGTCCTAGCTATTGTAAATAGTGCTGCAATGAATATTGGGATACATGTGTCTTTTTGAACTATGGTTTTCTCTGGGTATATGCCCAGTAGTGGGATTGCTGGGTCATATGGTAGCCATGACTGCTTTAGCTGGTCTTTTCTACAACTTTACATCAGATACTCACCTCTGTGATATGATTCTACACTAGCCTTTTTCATCACCAGAAACTGCTCCATTTTGAAAATTTCTACTCTAGTGCTACAGTTCTTCAATCCCTTCAGATTACTTCTCCAATTCATTGATTCCACCACATTTTTACTCTTCATCTGCCCACCGTTTTCTCCATTTGCCTCCTTACCCAGTGTAGAGTCCATCCATTAACACTGTTATAATCACTCTGTGGTAGGGAGAATGATGATCCACCCCCACCCCCCCACCAAGGATGTCCACAACCTAATCCCTGAAATCCTGTGAATATTTTAGGTTATATGGCAAAGGGAAATTAAGGTTAAAATGGAATTAGGGTTGCTAATCAGCTGACCTTAGGATAAGGAGATTATCCTGGTTTATGCCGACAAGCCCAGAGCAATCACAAGAGTCCCTAAAACTGGAAGAGGGCATTAGAAGAGAAAACTGGAGAGATGGCAGCATGAGAAAGACTCAGCCCAACGTTGCTTGCTTTTAAGATGGAGGAGGGGGCTATAAGCAAACGAATGCAGGGAGCCTCTAGAAGCTAGAAAAGGTTCTCCCCCAGAGTCTCCTGAAGGAATGCAGATCTGCTGACACCTTGAGTTTAGCCCTGTAAAACACATTTTGGACTTCTGACCTTCAAAACTGTAGGATAATAAACCTGTATTGTTTTAAGCCACTAAGTTTGTGGTAATTTGTTACAGCAGCAATAGGAAACCAATACACACTCCCTTGTTAAAGTCAGTCCACTTCCTTTCTCCTCTTAGCTGCCTATCATATCCACTAGGCAAAACCCCAAGCCTACTTGAACCACATGGTTCTTTGTCTATATTGAAGCAGCTGAAAATATTAAAAATTGCCTGACTGGTTTGGCCACAAATTTGTGATCACAAGCACACTCAAGACTGCCTGGAAACCTCACTACACTTCCTCTCCATCTCAAATCCTTGACAAGTTCACCACTCAACACCCAAGGCTCTCTGTTCTTAGCTTCCTCATTTCCAATGATTTGTCATCTACTCCCAGTGCCAAGCCCAGGGTCCCAGACCTTTCTTAATGAAAATCGACATTACTTCCAAAAATCTCAACTTCAAGCATCCCACACTCTTATTTTTCCAGTCTGGTCCTCTTGTTCTTATTATAATCCTCAATGACCACCATATGGTCAAAGTCATGGATCACTTTTCTAATTCTTATCTTTCTTGATCCTTCAGCCACAGCTGTCCACACAATTCTTCTTGAAATAGTAGCCTTTCAGCACTTCTGTGGCACAAGTCTCCTGGGGTATTTTTTCCCACTTTGGTCACTATCTACCTGATTCCCTCAAACTGGAGTTTCTCTGGGTTCTGTTCTGAGACTTACCTCTCTGCATTTTCTTTCCCTAAGTGATTTGATCCTTTTTCAAATCACTGAAAAATAGCCCAAATGATGATAATTTCCAAATTGATATATCTGACCCAAATTTCTCCCCTGAGCTACAGTGTCATAACAAACTCTACTTGACATCTCCACTTGACAATCTTACACATATATCTTTAACCTGAAATGACTAAAATGGAATTCTTTTTTAAAAATTGAGGTATAATTGACACATAACATTATATTCGTTTCAGGTGTACAACATAATGATTTGTATATATTGTGAAATGATCACCACAATAAGTCTAGTTAACATTAATCACCATACATAGTTACAGATTTTTTTTCTTGTGATGAGAACTTTTAAGATATCTCTTAGCAACTGTCACATATGCAATACAGTATTATTAACTATAGTCGCCGTACTGTACATTACATCCCCGTGACTTATTTATTTTATAACTGGAAGTTTGCACCTTTTAACCTGTTTCACTCATTTCACCCACCTACCATTCCCCTGCCTCTGGCAACCACCAATCTCTTCTCTGTATCTATGAGCTTGTTTTATTTTAAATTTGGATTCTACATATCAGTGAGATCGTATGGTATTTGTCTTTCTCAGTCTGACTTATTTCACTTAGCATAGTGCCCTCAGGGTCCATTAATGTTGTTGCAAATGGCAAGATTTCATTTTTTATGGTTGAGTAATATTCCATTACATGTATATACCACTCTTCTTTTTTTTTTTTTTTTTAATTTGGCTGCACCAGGTCTTAGTTGCAGCAGGCAGGCTCCTTAGTTGTGGCATGAGAACTCTTAGTTGTAGCATGCATGTAGGATCTAGTTCTCTGACCAGGGATTGAACCCAGGCCCCCTGCATTGGGAGCATGGAGTCTTATCCACTGCGCCACCAGGGAAGTCCCAATACCACATCTTCTTTATCCATTCATCCATCAATGGACATTTAGGTTGTTTCCGTATCTTGGCTACTGTAACAAAATGGAATTCTTGGTTTGCTCCTTCTCCCAGTTTGTTCTTCTTCCTGTCTTCTCCATCCTAGGAAACAGCACTTCTTCCCACCCAGTGGCTCTAGTCAAAATCCTGCTATCCTTCATTAATTCCTTTACACAACTTACCTCCAAAATATCTCTTAAAGCTGTCCGTTTCTCACCTCTTCAACTGCTACTGTCCTAATCCAAACCATCACCGTCTCTGATCTGACTACTCAATAACCTCCTAATCCCTGGAACTCTATGAGTATGTTAGGTTGCATGGCAAAGGGGAATTAAGGTGGCAGGTGGAATTTGGGGTGCTAATACTGGAGGGGTCTTGCCCCTCCAGTAGATCCTCTGCACAGCAACCAGATAGATTTTCTTAAAATATAACTCAGATTCTTTCACTGCTTCTACTTAAAAACCTTCACTGCTTCTCATGGATTAAATAACATACAAACTCCTTATTCTACCTTATAAGAACCTGTGTGATCCGGCCCCTGCCTGCCACTGGTCTCATAGTTTCTAGAGCACGTGAAGTTCTTTCCTGCACATGCAGTTCCATCTGCTTGAAGTTAGCCATGGGAAGAGTTGAAGCTGGGTCCTTACTCCCCACTCCCATCTAAGACTGTGAGTGTTGTTCTCTGCACAAGGGTATCCAGCTGAGGTGTAGAGTGAGCTGCAACCTAGCCCACAGTCTACTGTCCAAGCCATACTCCATGGTGTGGGACTGTAACTCCCTAGAGAAGGTGCTTTATCTCTTGACCTCAAAGTGACAGGGAGCACTTAGCACAAGTCAGCAGGGCTATGTGTGTTCAGAGAAGAGTTAATTTTTCTTTTGGAACAAAGGCACTCTATGGGCTGGCAGAAGCCCTGCTTCAACTCTTCCTATAGTTGACTTCTTTTTTGTTAACTGAAGTATAGTTGATTTACAATATTATATTAGTTTCAGGTGCACAACAAAGTGATTCAATATTTTTATAGATTATACTCCATTTAAATTTATTACACAATAATGGCTATATTTTCCTGTGCTGTACAATATATCCTTGTCTCTTATTTATTTTATACATAGTATTTTGTATCTCTTAATCCCCTACCCCTATCTTGCCCGTCCCCACTTCCCTCACTATTTTGTTTTCTATATCTGAGTCTGTTTTTGTTTTGTTATATACATTTGTTTATTTTCAGATTCTACATATAAGCAATAACAGAGTATTTATCTTTCTCTGTCTGATTTATTTCACTAAGCATAATACTCTCTAGGTCCACCTATGTTGTTGCAAATGGCAGGATTTCATTCCTTTTTATGGCTGAGTAATATTCCATTGTATATATATACCACATCTTCTTTATCCTTTCATCTGTTATTGGGTACTTAGGTTGCTTCCATATCTTGGCTATTGTAAATAAGGCTGCTATGAACATTGGGGTGCATGTACCTTTTCAAATTAGAGTTTTCCTCTTTTCCGGGTACACACCCAGGAGTGGGATTACTGGATCATATAGTAGCTCTATTTTCAGATTTTTGAGAAACCCCCATACTGTTTTCCACAGTGGCTGCACCAATTTACATTCCCACCGACAGTGTACGAGGTTTCCCTTTTCTCCACATGCTTGCCAACATTTGTTATCTGTGTTCTTTTGGTGATGGCCATTCTGACAGGTGTGAGGTGATATCACATTGTGGTTTTGATTGTCATTTCTCTAATAATTAGTGATGTTGAGCATCTTTTCATGTGCCTGCTAGCCATCTGTATGTCTTCTTTGGAAAAATGTCCATTCAGGTCTTCTGCCTATTTTTTGTTGTTTTTTTAATTGAAATATAGTTGATTTACAATATTTTGTTAGTTTCAGGTGTACAGCAAGATGAATAATTTATATATATATATTTTTTTCCATTATGGGTTATTACAAGGTATTGAATATAGTTCCCTGTGCTATACATTAAATCCTTGTTCCCTATGTATTTTATGTATAGTAGTTTGTATCTGTTATTCCCATATTCCTAATTTATCCCTTCCCTCCTTTCCCCTTTGGTAACCGTAAGTTTGTTTTCTATGTCTGTGAGTCTGTTTCTGTTTTGTATACAGATTCATTTGTATTATGTTTTATATTCCACATATAAGCAATATAATATCTGTCTATGACTTACTTCACTTGGTATATTCTCTAGGTCCATCCATGTTGCTGCAAAAGTTCTGCCCATTTTTTAAATCAGATTGTTTGCTTTTTTGATATTAAGTTGTATGAGCTGTTTATATATTTTGGATGTTAACCCCTTATCAGTCATATCATTTGTAAATATTTTCTCCTATGCGGTAAATTGTCTCTTCATTTTGTCAATGGTTTCCTTTGCTTTGCAAAAGCTTTTAAGTTTAATTAGGTCCCATTGGTTTATTTTTGCTTTTGTTTCCTTTGCCTTACAAGACAGATTCAAAAAAATATTGCTATGATTCATGTCAAAGAGAGTTCTGTCTATGTTATCTTTTAGGAGTTTTATGGTTTCAGGTCTTGCATCCTAGGTCCAATGTGTCCAAATGTGGTGTGAAGAAATGTTCTAATTTCATTTTTTTACATGTAGCTGTCCAGTTTTCCCAGAATCACTTGTTGAAGAGACTGTTTTTTCTCCACTGTGTATTCTTGTCTCCTTTGTTGTAGATTATTGACCATAAGTGTGTGGGTTTATTTCTGGGCTCTCTATCCTGTTCCATTGATCTATGTGTCTGTTTTTGTGCCAGTACCATGCTGTTTTGATTACTGTAACTCTTTAGTATAGTCTGAAGTCAGGGAGCATGATACCTCTAGCTTTGTTCTTTTTTCTCAAGATTGCTTTGGCTATTCAGGGTATAACTGACTTCTTATTCTCCAAGTCTCAGTTCAATGTCACCTCCTCAAAGAAGTCTTCTCTCACCTCAGTCATTTTCCATCTCAATACCATGTCCATTTCCTTCATAGAACTTATCACCATCTGTAAGTACAGATTTGCTTATCTTCCTCACTGTAAGCTCCATGAGACAAAGTCCTTGTTTGTCTTGTGCAGTGCCGTATTCCCAGCACCTAATACACAATCCCTTACTGAGAAATGGCAATTGATGAGAAAGAGTGAAACTCCTGGGGAGAGAATGTAAAAAACAAAGCGATGACCTAGGTTAGCACCTTGCCCAGGTTAGCACCTTGCCCAGGTGCCACCTGCCATCCTGAATGGCACCAGAAAAAGTCTCTGTGTCATAGGGGAAAATGCACATTTGGCCAGCCATTCTCAAATACAGCAGCACATTAGAATCTCCTGAGGATTAAAAGATAATAACATGGCCAGTCCTCCCTGCCATGTTGAGGTACTGATGCAGTCTGGGTGGCTCTGGCAGACATTCTCAGTGCACTACCTCAAGACTGCCACCGGATGGAACGGTGGGACTGTGTTTTGGAGTAGAGATTGGGCTTTGCTATAGGTAGAGAGAAGACAAATTACAAGTTTTTGTGAGTTTTTGTTTCGGGTGTTTGTTTGTTTGTTGGCAACTCTTACCTCAGATCTTATTCCAGGAGGCTTGGCTAGGCAGTGCCTCCAGGAAAGTTCTAGTCCTGGATTCTTTTCCTTGTCCTTCCAGGTTCACAATAAAAAAAAAACCCTACCTAAACCTTCCCTCAGCTCTCCTAACCCACCCCCACAAAGCTCCACCCCTATTCTCTCACTTTGGCCCTCCACTTTCCTTTTTTTCCCCCAGCTTTATTGAGATACAGTTGACACATAACATTGCATAAATTTAAGGTGTTCAACATGATGATTTGACACATGTATATGCTGTGAAATGATTACTACAATAAAGTTAGTTAACACCTTCATCACATCACGTAACTACCACTTTCTCTCAGAACATTTAAGATCTATTCTCTTAGCAACCTTCAAGTATATAATACAATATTGTTAACAATAGTCACCATGGCTTACCTTAGATAGCCAGAACTTACCCATCTTATAATGGAAAGTTTCTAGGCTTTGACCAACATCTCCCCATTTCCCCCAGTCCCCAGTCCCTGGCAACCACCATTCTACTCTCTGTTTCTATGAGTTTGGCTTTTTAAGATTCTACATATAAGTGAGATTATACAGTATTTGTCTTTCACTATCTGACTTATTTCACTTAGCATAATGCCCTCAAGGTCCATTCATATTGTCATAAATGGAAGGATTTCCTTCTTTTTATGGCTAAATAATATTCGTGTGTGCGTGTGTGTGTGTGTATCACAGTTTCTCTGTCCATTCATCTGTCAGTGGACACTTAGGTGGTTTTCATGTCTTGGTTATTTTGAATAATGCTGCAGTGAACATGAGGGTGCAGAAATCTCTTCCAGATAGTGATTTCACTTTCTTCAAATATATATCCGGAGGTAGGATTGCTGAATCATATAGCAGTTCTATTTTTAATTTTTTGAGGAATCTCCATACTGTCTTCCATAGTAGCCATATCAATTTACAATCCCACCAACAGTGCAAGAGGGTTCCTTACTCCACATCCTCAAATAACACTTGTTATTTGTTGTCTTTTTGATGATCCCATTCTAACATGTGTGAGGTGATATCTCATTATGTTTTTGACTTGCATTTCCCTGATTCTGAGTGATGTTGAGCATCTTTTCATGTACCTGTTAGCAATTTGGATGAGTTCCCTAGAAAAAAATGTCTACTCAGGTCCATTGCCCATTTTTCAATTGGATTATTTGGTTTTTTGCTATTGAGTTGTATGAGTTCCTTATATATTTTGGATATTAGCTCCTTATCAGATATATGGTTTTCAAATATTTTCTCCCATTCTGTAGTCTGAAATGCCTTTTCATTTTTTATTGTTTCTTTTGCTGCACAGAAGCACTAAAAAGTTTGACATCATCCTACTTGTTGATTTTGGCTTTTGTTGCTTGTGCTTTTGGTGTTTTATCCAAAAAATCATTGCGAAGACCAATATGAAGGAGATTTTGCCTTATGTTTTCTTCTTGGAGTTTTACAGTTTCAGGTCTTACATTTAAGCCTTTAATCCATTTTGAGTTAATTTTTGTGAGTTGTGTAAGATAGGGATCTACTTTTATTCTTTTCCATGTGGATATCCAGTTTTCCCAACACCTTTTATTGAAGAGACCAACCTTTCCCCATTGAGTATTGTTGGCTCCCTTGTCAAATATTAGTTGACCGTATATGGGTTGGTTTATTTCTAGGCTCTATTTCTATTCCATTGACCTATGTGTCTGTTTTATGCCAGTGCCATGTTATTTTGATTACTATAGCTTTGTAATATAGTTTGAGATCAGGATGTGTGATGCCTCCTACTTGGTTCTTCTTTCTCAGGGTTGCTTTGGTTATTTGAGGTCTTCTGTGGTTCCATATGATTGGATTGTTTGTTCTATTTCTGTGAAAAATGCCATTGGAATTTTAATAGGGATTGCATTGAATCTGTAGCTCTACTTTTCTTTCTTTTCTTTTTTACCTTTTTATCTTGTCTTCCTCTTTTCTTTTTGGGAACTGCTCTGTGCTGTGGTTTCCTTACCTGTAAAATGAGGATAAGGGTAGCATTGTTGTGAAAGTCTAAGGAGATACCACATGCCAAATTGCATTGATCTATCTTCATAAACCCTCACAATGCTATCCTAATCCACATAGTAGTGGTAGCTCTTCTGTTTAAGCCAACAGTTTTATTAATGTCGATTTTCAAGAACGTGTATTGATATTATGTAGAGTGAGTTATACCTGAGAAGTATTTGGGGAGAAAATCTCCACACACCGCTACCCTGCCTTTTGCTATCCATCATTAACCAGCCTATTAGTGAACTGGATGGAGAAGGGGCAGGGGAGGTAGCAGAAGAGCTAATAAGAGGTGTTTTGTTTTCACCTGAAAAATGGAGATAATAATAGTGCTTTATAGACTTGTTGTATTAAATGAGTTAACACATGTAAAAACTTAGAACAGAGCCTGGGACATAAAAAACATGAATTCTCAGCATATGATCCCTGCCCTCAAGTAGCTTAGGGTTCATTTGGAGAGATAAGACTCATGCAGTAAAAGGCAATTAACAGTGCATGTTACCTCTTATCACTACATACATAGATTGCATGTAGTGTTAGGCCCTAAAAGTGCCAGTAAAGTAGAGAAAACTATAAAAGCACCAAGATCAGAGCAGCAAGAAAGTCCTTTGGAGTGGAATGATCAGAAATGGCTTCATGGAAGATGTAGGACTTGGGGTAGGCCCCAGAAATATGCCAGGGATGAGTAGATGGAGCTAGAGCAATGCAGTGGGGGCAAAAGAATGTGGGCTTAGACACAGAAATGCCTGTGGGGTGGAGGGGGAGGTCAGGCCTCTTTGAAATGCATTTAAGGAAGCCCCCTTGCACATGGCCTACTGGTAAAGCACCAAACTAAAAAGAGAAAAGCATTTCCTAACATCCAGGAGCTAGCCTGGTACTGTCGGCTAGCCTTGGTGTTGCTAGGTGCTGGCCTGGCACTAGTAACAACACCAAACTAGAGCTTGGTGTTCTGTTGAACCCAAACAATTTCACAGGACATCAATATCGGACAAGGAAGCTCTGCGACTATGATGGATAGTCACAGACAAAATATGAACATTGTCCAAACCACAGAAATGACCGAATATTTCTCCTTCCTGCCTAATATGAGTGACCACTGCTTCTTTACCAATTACAGTGTCAGCCTCACTCTAGTCTGCCCCCAACTCCAGATAAAATTTATTGAGATACTCAATCACAGAACTGCTCTGCTTTCTGACAGCACCCAACCTAGAGTGAACCACAGCTTCCTTTGACCCTCCCCCAAGTCACCCAACCAAAGCTCAAATCCTATAATAAGTTTCTTTAGCACCCTTTTCTTGAGATGCCTCACAGTTCTCCATGGTGTACGTACTCTCTCACTGCAGCAAGTGACAAACCCAGCTTGATCACTACATGTGTGTTCCTGGGAGTCTTTGGCTAGAGGACGTTGATATTATCACTAAAATGACTGAGGGCTATGGTTGCAGGCCTGCCACTCAGTTTCATTTCAAGAATCCCCAGACACAATCCAAGAAATGTCTGAAACATTCACAATACAACACAGCACAATAAATGAAATGACAGAGGCAATCTCAGGCACTGTGGAGACAGAGGAAGACTTCTTTTAGTAACAAATCGCAATCCCACAATCCAGTGCGCATCATACTTCCTTTTGTCCTGATCATGCTCCAGTTAGGGAGATGACTCAGCTCCTCTCTGCTGTTGTTCCTACACCAACACCTGGACTGTGTCTTTTCACTTCCCAACAAGACTTGCAGCCATGGCTGGTTTTTCCCTGTAATCTCTAGCTAAGAGCCGAGGGGAGCCAGGTCCAAACTTCAGGGTGGTTAAATACAGAACCCAACATAATTTGTTAACTAATTCTCATGCAGGAGCCCTCTTGTAGCTATTTTTAAAATGCTTTAGAGGAACAGCGACTTTATGTTGATGACATCCCCCAGTTCATTCTCAAGTGTTGTTTTTGAACATTCGTTTGGTTCCAAACTGTTCTGACCTACTGAGGGGGTAGAAAAGGTGGTATAACTAAGATATCTGATGCTAACCTTATTCTCAAGGAGTGTACCACCTGACTGGAGAGACAGCAAACAGAACAAGAACATGAACACAGAAGAATATGCTAATTACACGGTTCTTTGAATGCCACCTGAGCTTGGCCCATAAATGCAGGAGGAATTCTCACAGGAAGAGCTCACTGAGGGTCAAGTGTGCCTAGGAAGGCTTTGTGGAGGAAGAAGGGAGGGTAAAATACACTTTAGAGCAAAGGGTTTTTTTTTGGGAGGGGGAGCATTTCATGCTTTGATTTATCTTTAGTATAAAATGAATTGGGATAATTAATTAATTTTGAAGGCATTGTGCAATGCTCCTTTAAGACCATTGGAGCTAACCCAGGATCTCACAAAAACAGTGCTAGAAATGTTCACTTTTTACTGTAATCCTAACTCTCCTGAGAAATGTTGCCAAGCAGCTAGCTATCTGCACATTTCATCAAATATAAATTTTCTCACATTTGGAAAAACCACAAAATCACAAGTGTGTAAAGGCCTGCAACTTCTGATTTGAAGGGTTGCCAGGGAGAATTCCTGTATCGCTGGCATCTGCAAACCCCCACCTGTCGCATGTGATGGATATTCATCCTCACCTGCATTCTTCGTTGTCATGTTTTTATTTTAGCCATTCTGATAGGTATCGTATACCTCGGTCATAAATTTATTTTTATAGAGAACATTTCATATACTTTGTTCCCATGCATGTCTCTGTCGTTTCGTTTTTTTTCAATATATCATACACAGGATTCCATATAGTGTGAATTTTTTATATGTCGTGTTTCTGATTGCAGTATAATTTTCTTTAGTTATACTAATGAGATATCTTTAGAGAAATAAAAGTAAAAACTTCTTTCCAGCGTGGTTGTTAACATCATTCTTTTTTTTTAAGATTTTTTAAAATTTTATTTTATTCGGGTAAGAACACTTAACATGAGATTTACCTTCTTAACAAATTTTTAAGTGTGCAATACATTATTGTTGACTATAG
Organism: Balaenoptera musculus; assembly: GCF_009873245.2. Classification (NCBI taxonomy): domain Eukaryota; kingdom Metazoa; phylum Chordata; class Mammalia; order Artiodactyla; family Balaenopteridae; genus Balaenoptera; species Balaenoptera musculus. The sequence continues at coordinate 99,910,366 of NC_045806.1, read as the reverse complement.
GTGCAATGTTATACAGCAGATCTCTAGAACTTATTCATCTTGTTTAACCGAAACTTTATGCCGATTGGTTAATAACTTCCCATGTCCCCCTCCCTGCAACCCCTGGCAGCCATCATTCCACACTTTGATTCTATAAACTTGACTGTTTGAGATACCTCATATAAGTGGAATCATGCAGTATTTGTCTTTCTGTGACTAGCTTATTTTATTTAGCATAATGTCCTCAAGGTGCATCAGTGTTATCGTATATTGCAGAAGTTCCTTCTTTTTTGTTTTTATAACCCTTCTTGTTTACTCTTTTTATTTATTTTATTTCTTTTGTTTTTTGGGGATTTTTTTACTTTTTATTTTTTAATTATTAATTTTTTATTGGAGTATAGTTGCTTTACAATGCTGTATCAGTTTCTGCTGTACAGCAAAGTGAATCAGCCATATGTATACATATATACCCTCTTTTTTGGATTTCCTTCCCATTTAGGTCACCACAGAGCACTGAGTAGAGTTCCCTATGCTATACAGTAGGTTCCCATTAGTTATCAGTTTTATACATAGTAGTGTATATATGTCAATCCCAATCTCCCAATTCATCCCACACCCCCCCTTTCCCCCTTGGGATCCATATGTTTGTTCTTTACGTCTGTGTCTCTACTTCTGCTTTGCAAATAAGATCATCTACACCATTTTTCTAGATTCCACATATATGCGTTAATATACGATATTTGTTTTTCTCTTTCTGACTTCACTCTGTATGACAGTCTCTAGGTCCATCCATGTCTCTGCAAATGACACAATTCCATTCTTTTTTATGGCTGAGTAATATTCCATTGTATATATGTACCACATCTTCTTTATCCATTCCTCTGTTGATGGACATTTAGGTTGGTTCCATGTCCTGGCTATTGGAAATAGTGCTGCAATGAATATTGGGGTGCATGTATCTTTTTGAATTATGATTTTCTCTGGGTATATGCCCAGGAGTGCGATTGCTGGGTCGTATGGTAGTTCTATTTTTAGTTTTTCAAGGAACCTCCATACTGTTCTCCACAATGGCTGTATCAATTTACATTCCCACCAATAGTGCAAGAGGCTTCCCTTTTCTCCACACCCTCTAGAGCATTTATTGTTTGTAGATTTTTTGATGATGGCCATTCTGACCTGTGTGAGATGATACCTCATTGTAGTTTTGATTTGCATTTCTCTAATAATTAGTGATGTTGAACATTTTTTCATGTGTTTGTTGGCCATCTGTATGTCTTCTTTGGAGAAATGTCTATTTAGGTCTCCATCCACTTTTTGATTGTGTTGTTTGTTTTTTTGATATTGAGCTGCATGAGCTGTTTTGGAGGTTAATCCTTTGTCCGTTGATTTGTTGGCAAATATTTTCTCCCATTCTGAGGGTTGTCTTTTCGTCTTGTTTATGGTTTCCTTTGCTGTGCAAAAGCTTTTAAGTTTAATTAGGTCCCATTAAAAAATTTTTTTTTATTTTCATTACTCTAGGAGGTGGGTCAAAAAAGATCTTGCTGCGATTTATGTCACACAGTGTTCTACCTATGTTTTCCTCTAAGAGTTTTATAGTGTCTGGCCTTACATTTAGATCTTTAATCCATTTTGAGTTTATTTTTGTGCATGGTGTTAGGGAGTGTTCTAATTTCATTCTTTTACATGTAGCTGTCCAGTTTTCCCAGCACCACTTATTGAAGAGACTTTCTTTTCTCCATTGTATATTCTTGCCTCCTTTGTCATAGATTAGGTGACCATAGGTGCGTGAGTTTATCTCTGGTGTTTATTCTTTTTAATGTCTCAGTGTGTAACTACTAACTTCATTCTTTGAATAGTACAAAGGAATCTGGGGGGTATAAAATTAAGGAAACCACATGTAAAGCCCAATTATTTTATAAAATAGAATTAATAAACTCAGTATTATCTTTTATTGTTAATTTAATTTATCATTTATTAATTTCTCCAATTTATTTCAGTGATAGATCTGAGAAAGAATTTTTTTTTCTCTGTCTGAAGTAATGTTTTCTGGTTTCTATTTTATCCAAATAGTTGAATGGTCTTGACAGATCACTGAACATCTTAATATTTAAGTTCCATAAAATAAATAGGAAACTGCTGTCATGCTTTAATCTCCTTCACCTTCCCCATAAATACACTTTTTTTGAATCATTTTTTAAAAATTGAAGTATACTTTACAATGTTGTGTTAGTTTCAGGTGTACAGCAAAGTGATTCAGTTATACCTCTCTCTCCCTCTCTCTCTTTCTATATATGTATATATACACACACACACACACACACACACACACACATATATATTCCTTTTCAGATTTGTTTCCATTATAGGTTATTACAAGATATTGAATATAGTTCCCTGTCCTATACAGTAGGTCCTTGTTGGTTATCTATTTTATATATGCTATGTGTATCTGCTAATCCCAAACTCTTAATTTATCCCTCCCCCACTCCCTTTCCCCTTTGGTAACCATAAGTTTGTTTCTATGTCTGTGAGTCTATTTCTGTTTTGTAAATAAGTTCATTTATAGCATTTTTAAAGATTCCACATATAAGTGATATCATATGATATTTGTCTTTCTCTGACTTAAAAAGTTCCTTCTTTTTTTAAGGCTGAATAATGCTGCATTGTATGTATATGCTACATTTTCTTTATCTATTCATCTGTTTTTTGTTTGTTTACTAGTAACATCATTTTTGATTGATGTTTTTTGCTTTTTTGTTTTTGTTTTTGTTTTTTTATTTTTTAACAACTTTATTAGAGTATAATTGCTTTACAATGGTGTGTCAGTTTCTGCTTTATAACAAAGTGAATCAGTTATACATATACATATGTTCCCATATCTCTTCCCTCTTGCATCTCTCTCCCTCCCACCCTCCCTATCCCACCCTTCTAGGTGGTCACAAAGCACCGAGCTGATCTCCCTGTGCTATGCGGCTGCTTCCCACTAGCTATCTATTTTACATTTGGTAGTGAATATATGTCCATGCCACTCTCTCATTTTGTCCCAGCTTACCCTTCCCCCTCCCCGTATCCTCAAGTCCATTCTCTAGTAGGTCTGCATCTTTATTCCCGTCTTGCCCTTAGGTTCTTCTGACCATTTTCTTTTTTTCTTTTTCTTTCTTTTTTTTTTTATATTCCATATATATGTGTTAGCATACGGTATTTGTTTTTCTCTTTCTGACTTACTTCACTCTGTATGACAGACTCTAGGTCCATCCACCTCACTACAAATAACTCAATTTCATTTCTTTTTATGGCTGAGTACTATTCCATTGTATATATGTGTCACATCTTCTTTATCCATTCATCTGTCGATGGACATGTAGGTTGCTTCCATGTCCTGGCTATTGTAAATAGAGCTGCAATGAACATTGTGGTACATGACACTTTTTGAATTATGGTTTCCTCAGGGTATATGCCCAGTAGTGGGATTGCTGGGTCGTATGGTAGTTCTATTTTTAGTTTTTTAACTAAACTATGGCCATTCTGATTGGTGTGAGGTGATACCTCACTGTAGTTTTGATTTTATTTCTCTAATGATTAATGATGTTGAGCATCCTTTCATGTGTTTGTTGGCAATCTGTATATCTTCTTTGGAGAAATGTCTATTTAGGTCTTCTGCCCATTTTTGGATTGGGTTGTTTGTTTTTTCAATATTGAGCTGCATCTGCTGCTTGTACATTTTGGTGATTAATCCTTTGTCAGTTGCTTGGTTTGCAAATATTTTCTCCCATTCTGAAGGTTGTCTTTTCGCCTTGTTTATGGTTTCCTTTGCTGTGCAAAAAATTTAAATTTCATTAGGTCCCATTTGTTTATTTTTGTTTTTATTTCCATTTCTCTAGGAGGTGGGTGAAAAAAGGTCTTGCTGTGATTTATGTCATAGAGTGTTCTGCCTATGTTTTCCTCTGAGAGTTTTATAGTGTCTGGCCTTACATTTTGGTCTTTAATCCATTTTGAGTTTATTTTTGTGTATGGTGTTAGGGAGTGTTCTAATTTCATTCTTTTACATGTAACTGTCCAGTTTTCCCAGCACCACACTGAAGAGCCTGTCTTTTCTTCATTGTATATTCTTGCCTCCTTTATCAAAGATAAGGTGACCATATGTGCGTGGGTTTATCTCTGTGCTTTCTATCCTGTTCTTGATTGATGTTTTTAGATTTGGTTTCTTGAGTTACAGTCCTCATGAGAGAGAAAGGGAGGATATCTGTGTTTGTCACTTCTATTATATATGTCCAGTTTTTTTTTTCAGAAGATTTGAACTGCTTAATATATCCACCAACCACGAAAACAAGTTCCTATTTGGCTATACAGTTAATAAGCTTTATTGACTTTTTAACTTTATTGTAGACACGTGCATTAAATCCTGTCATTATCTTTTTTTTTCCTGTAAACATAGGACACAAAGTACTTTATATATGCAGCATGAGTCCCATTTTATTTTTTAAATGGCTATAAATTTATATGTAAAGAAAAAGACTAGAAAGGACGATGGTGGTTTCTGGGTAGTGGGATTATGGGAAACTTTAATTTTCTTCCTTATAATTTTCTAAATTTAATTTTCTATGATGTGTATATATTACCTTTAAAATCATAAAAATATTAAGGTAAACCCAATATAATGTATGGGGAAAGGAACATCACATAGTAAGTATAAATACATGTTTATAAAATCTAAAATATAAAATATTTTGCATATTTTATAGATTTTAATTTCATTTGCTATGAAATAAGTGTTAGTTTATCTTTTATGGATGATGATTCTATATTTGGCTTCTTAATTTTAATTTTAAGTAATTTAAATTAATTTTACTGTGATTTATTTCCAGCATAATACTAGTCAAGTTTTGGTTTGATTTTCAGTTTTTTAATATTGTCCCATTTGTTTTTCCCTTTTGTTTAGCATAGTCACTTTTCATCAGTGTCACCAGTATCAAAATAACATATAGACCAGAAAATCAAAAGTGGGTACAAAATAATTGTTTAGTGACAAGGTGTTCCTGCATAAAAATATTTTAGTTTTATTTCATGTGCCTACTCTACATTGAAGAAACATGCTTACATAATACATTGTCAAATCGTTTTCTTAAATCTAACTATTAAAACATCTCTTGTAGAAGAAATAGCTAAACGTTTACTTAATCTTTTCAAAGATAATAATCTCATTATGTTAAGTGAAATAAGTTAGACAGAGAAAGACAATACTGTATGTTATCACTTATATGTGGAATCTAAAAAATAAAAAACAAATGACTATAACTGTCGATGAAAAAAGTCAATAGTCAATCTAAGAAAGAAATGGAAAATTTCATCCGAGCCAACCTGAGGATTATAACCCAGGAGACAGTCTTTCAGAAAGCTCTGAGGTCAAAGCCCAGTTATATAAATTTTTGGGACAAGCGGTTATGCATCAAAAGGTTATACATCAAAGTAGCATATTGACAGTTTACATAGTCCAGCAGGCGAGTAGTGGGTCATTGTGACCTATTATAGGATTGAGAAGGGAATGTTATTTCCCAAGGAGTTACTTTGCTGGAGACAGGAGAAAATTGCTTTTTGTGTGTGTGTGTGTGAGCAGGACTTCCTGTGTCTTCAAAGAGGATCTAGTTCATGTATAATGCAGATACACAATGCATACTAAAGAGGAGGGGGTAGTGGCCCAAATGGGCAGAGAGAGAATTTTATGCTTAAAAATTTTCTAATCCTGTCCTAAAAATAATTTTATTTCCTCATAACAAAACAGAAACAGACTCAGAGATATAGAGAACAAACTAGTGGTTACCAGCGGGGAGAAGGAAGGGAGGAGGGGCAAGATAAGGGTAGGGGATTAACCACTATGTATAAAATAAATAAGAGATAAGGATATATTGTACAGCACAGTGAAATACAGCCACTATTTTATAATAACTTTAAATGGAGTACAATCTATAAAAATATTGACCTCCATGTTGTACACCTAAAACTAACATAATATTGTAAATCAATTATACCTCAATAAGAAAAAAGATAAGTAGGGACTTCCCTGGTGGTGCAGTGGTTAAGAATCTGCCTGCCAATGCAGGGGACATGGGTTTGATGCCTGGCCCGGGAAGATCCCATATGCTGTGGACCAACTAAACCCGTGCACCACAACTACTGAGCCTGCTCTCTAGAGCCCACAAGCCACAGCTACTGAGCCCACGTGCCACAACTACTGAAGCCCACATGCCTAGAGCCCGTGCTCTGCAACAAAAGAAGCCACTGCAATGAGAAGCCCGCGCACCGCAACAAAGAATAGCCCCTGCTCGCTGCAACTAGAGAAAGCCCACGCGCAGCAACAAAGACCCATCACAGCCAAAAATAAATAAATAAATTAATTAATTTTTTAAAAAGATAAGTATTTGAACTACAGTTCAAAGCAAGTTAACTCTGATTACAGCTACTGAACATATCTTCTTTTAAAAAATATTCTCTTAACATTTTGATGCATCATCTTTTCAATTAATAATATGCTGACAACAGTTTTCTAAAACTGAGTATAGTATTTCCTTAGTTATGCATAAATCACAGACCCACAATAACAAATTCAAATTAAAATTCATACTTCTGTACCAATTATCTCTGAAACTTTAAATTTAGATCCCTACTTGCACAGGAGCAACCCACTCACTGCAACAACGTGGAGAAGGTCTGTGTGCTGTGATTTTGGAAACTTTTGACATATGTGAAGTATCTTTACTAAAATGTTCAGTCCTATTATCTTTATCTCATTGTTGAGTTGTTAACAGAAATCCAGTTCTGAAGGACCCCAGTCTCTCGTTATTCAACCTTTTCAGTTGCTTCACATCATTTCCCATATTTTTCCCCCATACACTTGTCTCTTGATGAGTTTCTCTGGGTGACACAATATAGGTAGGAAAGGTGTCACCTGGTGATGTGCATCTATTCCTATTGCATTAAATCCAAACTTTCTTTCCAAACTGAAGCGTGGAGCAATAGAGATCTGATTGCCCTAGAAGTACTTGAAAGCCTGTTAAGATTACTAACACTGAAACACTCAGCAAGTGTTTCTGAATTTGGCTGGCTAAGTTCGAAATGGTAACATATACAGCGTTGTATTGAAGCTAAAACTGGAAGCAACCAAGGTGTCTTTCAATAGATAAACGGATAAACAAATTGTGGTATTTCCATACAATGGAATTCAATGATACAGGTAAAAAACTACTAATTCAGGCAACAATATGGATGGATGGATTTTAGATGCATTTTGCTAAGTGAAAGAAGTCAGACCAAAAATGCTACATAATGTATAATTCCATTCGTATTACATTCTGGAAAAGGCAAACTAGAGAGATGGAAAATGGATTAATGGTTGCTATCAGTTTGGAGAGGAGGAGAGTTTGACTAGTGGAAGCACAGGAGATTTTTTTAGTGTGATAGAAGTAATCAGTATGCTACTCTAGTGGTAGACACGTGACACTATGCATTCGTCAAAACTCTTAGAACTTTACAGCACAAAAAGTAAACCTTAATATATGAAAAAATTTTTTTCTAACCAACCAGGAGGTTGGAGGACCCCAGTATGAGATGCAGACTAATGAATCTAGCTGTTTTACAAATATATGACATAACCTCCCTGAAGGGAGTGTGGAAAATGATGCTGACCTAAGTAACTTTGCAAATGGTATTTTGACTGGCTAATGTAAAGCTGAAGATAAGAGAGTACATAAACACTCTACTCTGCTTGGTAAAGGTGTTTCTCGTGGAGGTACAGGTCCAATTCTAAAATTGCTGTACATGTATACATTGGCCAATTAAGTAAATGGATGGCAGATGGTGGGAACCAGATTCCAACCTGTAGTGGGAGGTTGTAGTGGGAGGCTACAGATAAGCAAGGGGAGGAAACCAGAATGACACATGTGATAACCAGAGATATCAGCTTGAACTCATGTCCAGCTTAACACAGATACAGATGAAGAGATAGAGAAATAATTCTTGATATGCAAGTATACATGGGTTAGTATGTATGCATATATCTCCTAGCTCTGTCACTGAAGGGGCCTAGAAGCAACAACACTCCAGTAGCAATGAGCACACCCAGTCCCCTGATATTGGTTTCTAATGCTATTCTCCAATAAAGAGAACCAGGTCTCCTTGGAGAAAAGGCTGATTCCGGGACTGGGGCAGGGAATACATAAGATGAGTCTGGAGCATCTTGTAGTGACAGAGAATAAGAACATGCTAAACAAAAAATCCCCAAATGATGAGGGTATATCAAAGAGACACAGGAACTGATATGAAAGAGTTTCCAGTGAACACAGCTGAAATAAGCTGAGCCAAAAAATACATAATGAGAGTATTGGATTATAACCCGAAGTATAAAATAAATATCCATGTGTCCATACTGATATTAAATAAATAATAAATAAATAAATAAATGGGGGAGAAGAGACAAAGCTCCTGTGCTGAAGAATTCCAAATAATTTATGTAGATACTCTGCCTTCAAGGAGGTGGAGTGTAACCCCGCACTCTTTAAGTGTGGGCTGGGCATAGTGACCTCCTTCTGGAGAGTACAGTATGTAAAGGTGGGGGGAGGGGGCTGGGAAGAGTAATGTTACAGTGGAGAAAGCTGACAGACAGTGCCTCCAGCCAGGTGACTAAAGTCAACATCAATAATGATAAGTTATATTGATAGCATGTACCCTTGATATGATGTGTTGAGAAAGGCACTTGACCTCTGTGGTCTTCCTCCCTCAAAACCCATAACTTCATGTTAAAAGCATCAGGAGACCCCAAACATGGTAAGTTAAGCAAAATGAGAAGACAAAGAAACACACAGCGAATGAAGGAGCAAGGTAAAAACCCACCAGACCTAACAAATGAAGAGGAAATAGGCAGTCTACCTGAAAAAGAATTCAGAATACTGATAGTAAAGATGATGCAAAATCTTGGAAATAGAATGGAGAAAATACAAGAAATGTTTAACAAGGACCTAGAAGAACTAAAGAGAAAACAAACAATCATGAACAACACAATAAATGAAATTAAAAATTCTCTAGAAGGGATCAATAGCAGAATAAATGAGGCAGAAGAACAGATCATCTAAATGATCATCTAAAATGAAAATAAATAAGGAAACACAAGCTTTAAATGATACATTAAACAAGATGGACTTAATTGATATTTATAGGACATTCCATCCAAAAACAACAGAATACACTTTCTTCTCAAGTGCTCATGGAACATTCTCCAGTATAGATCATATCTTGGGTCACAAGTCAAGCCTTGGTAAATTTAAGAAAATTGAAATCGTATCAAGTATCTTTTCCGACCACAACACTATGAGACTAGATATCAATTACATGAAAAAATCTGTAAAAAAATACAAACACATGGAGGCTAAACAATACACTACTTAATAACGAAGAGATCACTGAAGAAATCAAAGAGGAAATCAAAAAATACCTAGAAACAAATGACAATGAAAACACGATGACCCAAAACCTATGGGATGCAGCAAAAGCTGCTTTAAGAGGGAAGTTTATAGCAATACAATCCTACCTTAAGAAACAAGAAACATCTCAAATAAACAACCTAACCTTACACCTAAAGCAATTAGAGAAAGAAGAACCAAAAATCCCCAAAGTTAGCAGAAGGAAAGAAATCATAAAGATCAGATCAGAAATAAATGAAAAAGAAATGAAGGAAACGATAGCAAAGATCAATAAAACTAAAAGCTGGTTATTTGAGAAGATAAACAAAATTGATAAACCATTAGCCAGATTCATCAAGAAAAAAAGGGAGAAGACTCAAATCAATAGAATTAGAAATGAAAAAGGGGAAGTAAAAACTGACACTGCAGAAATACAAAGGATCATGAGAGATTACTACAAGCAACTCTATGCCAATAAAATGGACAACATGGAAGAAATGGACAAATTATTAGAAATGCACAACCTTCCGAGACTGAACCAGGAAGAAATAGAAAATATGAACAGACCAATCACAATCACTGAAATTGAAACTGTGATTAAAAATCTTCCAACAAACAAAAGCCCAGGACCAGATGGCTTCACAGGCGAATTCTATCAAACATTTAGAGAAGAGCTAACACCTATCCTTCTCAAATTCTTCCAAAATATAGCAGAGGGAGGAACACTCCCAAACTCATCCTACGAGGCCACCATCACCCTGATACCAAAACCAGACAAGGATATCACAAAAAAAGAAAATTACAGGCCAATATCACTGATAAACATAGATGCAAAAATCCTCAACAAAATACTAGCAAACAGAATCCAACAGCACATTAAAAGGATCCTACACCATGATCAAGTGGGGTTTATCCCAGGAATGCAAGGATTCTTCAATATATGCAAATCAATCAATGTGATACACCATATTAACAAATTGAAGGAGAAAAACCATATGATCATCTCAATAGATGCAGAAAAAGTTTTTGACAAAATTCAACACCCATTTATGATAAAAACCCTCCAGAAAGTAGGCATAGAGGGAACTTACCTCAACATAATAAAGGCCATATATGACAAACCCACAGCAAACATCATCCTCAATGGTGAAAAACTGAAACCATTTCCACTAAGATCAGGAACAAGACAAGGTTGCCCACTCTCACCACTATTATTCAACGTAGTTTTGGAAGTTTCAGCCACAGCAATCAGAGAAGAAAAAGAAGTAAAAGGAATCCAAATCGGAAAGAAGAAGTAAAGCTGTCACTGTTTGCAGATGACATGATACTATAAATAGAGAATCCTAAAGATGCTACCAGAAAACTACTAGAGCTAATCAATGAATTTGGTAAAGTAGCAAGATACAAAATTAATGCACAGAAATCTCTTGCATTCCTGTACACTAATGATGAAAAATCTGAAAGTGAAATTAAGAAAACACTCCCATTTACCTTTGCAATGAAAAGAATAAAATACCTAGGAATAAACCTACCCAAGGAGACAAAAGACCTGTATGCAGAAAATTATAAGACACTGATGAAAGAAATTAAAGATGATACAAATAGATGGAGAGATATACCATCTTCTTGGATTGGAAGAATCAACATTGTGAAAATGAGTATACTACCCAAAGCATTCTATAGATTAAATGCAATCCCTATCAAACTACCACTGGCATTTTTCACAGAACTAGAACAAAGATTTTCACAATTTGTATGGAAACACAAAAGACCTTGAATAACCAAAGCAATCTTGAGAAAGAAAAACGGAGCTGGAGGAATCAGGCTCCCAGACTTCAGACTATACTACAAAGCTACAGTCATCAAGACAGTATGGTACTGGCACAAAAACAGAAATATAGATCAATGGAACAGGATAGAAAGCCCAGAGATAAACCCACGCACATATGGTCACCTTATCTTTGATAAAGGAGGCAAGAATATGCAATGGAGAAAAGACAGCCTCTTCAATAAGTGGTGCTGGGAAAACTGGACAGCTACATGTAAAAGTATGAAATTAGAACACTCCCTAACACCATACACAAAAATAGACTCAAAAAGGATTAAAGACCAAAATGTAAGGCCAGACACTATCAAACTCTTAGACAAAAACATAGGCAGAACACTCTGTGACATAAATCACAGCAAGATCCTTTTTGACCCAGCTCCTAGAGAAATGGAAATAAAAACAAAAATAAACAAATGGGACCTAATGAACTTAAAAGCTTTTGCACAGCAAAGGAAACCATAAACAAGATGAAAAGACAACCCTCAGAATGGGAGAAAATATTTGCAAATGAAGCAATGGACAAAGGATTAATCTCCAAAATTTACAAGCCATTCATGCAGCTCCATATCAAAAAAAACAAACAACCCCATCCAAAAATGGGCAGAAGACCTAAATAGACATTTCTCCAAAGAAGATATACAGATTGCCAACAAACACATGAAAGAATGCTCAACATCATTAATCATTAGAGAAATGCAAATCAAAACTACAATGCGATATCATCTCACACCAGTCAGAATGGCCATCATCAAAAAATCTACAAATAATAAATGCTGGAGAGGGTGTGGAGAAAAGTGACCCCTCTTGCACTGTTGGTGGGAATGTAAATTGATGCAGCCACTATGGAGAACAGTATGGAGGTTCCTTAAAAAACTAAAAATATAGCTACCATACGACCCAGCAATCCCACTACTGGGCATATACCCTGAGGAAACCATAATTCAAAAAGTGTCATGTACCACAATGTTCATTGCAGCTCTATTTACAATAGCCAGGACATGGAAGCAACCTAAGTGTCCATTGACAGATGAATGGATAAAGAAGATGTGGCACATATATACAATGGAATATTACTCAGCCATAAAAATAAACGAAATTGAGTTATTTGTAATGAGGTGGATGGATCTAGAGACTGTCATACAGAGTGAAGTAAGTCAGAAAGAGAAAAACAAATACCATATGCTAACACATATATATGGAATCTAAAAAAAAAATGGTTCTGAAGAATCTAGGGGCAGGACAGGAATAAAGATGCAGATGTAGAGAATGGACCTGAGGACATGGGAAGGGGGAAGGGTAAGCTGGGACGAAGTGAGAGAGTGGCATGGACTTATATGTACTACCAAATGTAAAATAGGTAGCTAGTGGGAAGCAGCCGCATAGCACAGGGAGATCAGCTTAGTGCTTTGTGACCACCTAGAGGGGTGGGATATGGAGGGTGGGAGGGAGACGCAAGAGGGAGGAGATATGGAGATATATATATATATATATATAGCTGATTCACTTTGTTATAAAGCAGAAACTAACACAACATTGTAAAGCAATTATACTCCAATAAAGATGTTATTAAAAATTAAAAATAAATTAAAAGAAAAGAAAAAAAGAAATAAAAAAAAGAAAAATAGAGGAAAGAGGTATAGGAAATGTAGAGGTGAGATTTTTAAACAGGAGGTCCAAGGACAACCTCGCTGAGAAGAGTACCAATATTAGGACAAGGGCAGGAAATTTTGTAAGGGCCAAAACATAGTAAATTATGCATTCTATCTAACCCTCCGTTAATCAGAATACAGATCCCTCAGGCATTTTTGTGGTTGGTTTCCCTGCGCTGTGCTTTTTGACTGATGTTCCTAGAACATCTTTTATCCATTTGGACCCCCTTTCCCAAACATTTTTGTTGGTACCAAATAAAGCAAAAGAGAATTGCAGGAATATAAGGAAAGTTGTGATTATCAAGCTATTTTAGGATTTTTTAAACTTTTATTTATGGTAAATTTAGGAAAGTAAGTAAATATGACTTCAATAGAAGTAAATAGTGGATAACTCCTGAATTAGGAAATCCATGTTTTTGTTCCCTTTATTTCTAAGAACATCTGTGTCCTATATTCAACTATAAATTTCACCCCCTGTTGGTGAAAACATTCTTAAGCCTGATCAGATGAAGCCACTGATGATAAAAGGGGCATTTTCTTTTTCTGTATATTATTATATTGCTGTATAACTTGATCAGATGGCTAGAGATCATGTCTTCTAAATTAGGAAATCACAGGCTTCAACATTAGTATTCAATTTTTAGAAAAGGGACAACAGAAAGTCTAAAATAGGTCAGTAAACAAAATCAATCTGTATAAGAGCAAGTTAATACATAATAAAGTGCAAACTACTTTAATTGTGGTGATGTCCAATTTATCTATTTTTTCTTTGTCTGCTTGTGCATTTGGTGTCATACCTAAGAAACCATTGTCTAACCAAGGTCACAAAGATTTACATCTATATTTTCTTCTAAGAGTTTTAGCTCTTACATTTAGGTCTTGGATCTCTTTGGAGTCAATTTTTATGTATAGTACGTGGTAAGGGTCTAACTTCATTCTTCTGCATGTGGATATCTAGTTGTCCCAGCACCATTTGTTGAAGAGAGTATTCTTTCTACATTGAATTGTCTTGGTACCTTTGTGGAAAATGAATTAACCATTGATGTATGGGCTCGTTTCTGGACTCTCAATTCTATTCCATTGGCCTATATGTCTATTCTTATGCTAGAACCACATTGTCTAGATTACTGTAGATTTGTAGTAAGCTTTGAAATTGGAAGTGAAAAGTCCTTCAACTTTGTTCTTCTTTTAAAAGATTGTCTTGGCTATTCAGGGTCCCTTGCATTTCCATATGAATTTTAGAATCAGATTGTCCATTTTGTCTAAAAAAATACAGCTGTGATTTTGAGAGGGATTGCCTTGAATCTGTAGGTCAATTTGGGAAGTATGCCATTGAACAACAGTAAGTCTTCCAATCCATGAATATAGGATGTCTTTCCATTTATTTTAATCTACTTTAATTTCTTTCAACAGTGTTTTGTAGTTTTCAATGTACAAGTCTTACCTCCTTGGTTAAATTTACTCCTAAGTATTTTATGATTTTTATGCTATTGTAATTAGAATTGTTTACTTAATTTCATTTTTGGAATGTTCATTGCTAGTATAGATAAATACAACTGATTTTTGTATATTAATTTTATTTCTGCTATGGAAAGCTTTTGCCCAGGGGAATGACTTCTTAATGCTTAATTCGGGAAGCATTATATCAGAGCTTAGTTTGGATAATCCCTGGGTTTTTCTAAGCCCTGTGCTTTTAGGGCTAATGAGGTTTTGAAATAGGAACAGTTGAAATGGAGAGAAAGAAGTGTTTATGAGAGAACTTTGTTTTATTTTTAAGAGATTTTCTTTGTCTATCTCCTCCTCTTCTCCCTCAATACCACTATTTCAATCCAGGCCCTTATGGTCTTTCTCTTGAAATTTCGGTAACAGTGATTTTCTAACTGGTATCTCCCGGTTTCCAATCTTGCCACCATCTCCCATCCACTCAAATGCCTTCTCCATGCTGACACTAGAGTGATCTTTTACACCCTAAATCTGATATATTGCCAAACCTAGCGGTCATTTCTTCTCCCCTCTTCCATTACCTTTTAGCAACATTTAACACATTTGCTCACACTCTCCTTCATGAAACACTCTCCTTTCTTCACTTCTGGGAAAGCACTCTTCTGATTTTCTTCATACCTCACCAATTCCTTATTTTATATTTCCTTTTTTGGATCCTACTGGTCTGCTAAATCTCTAAGTGTTGGGCCCTGTCCTGGGACTCTTGTTCCCCATATACTCTCTCTAGCAATCTCAGCCAGTCCCATGGCTTTAAATACTGTCAATACTGATGACCCTCAAAAGTTTATCTCCAGGACTGACTTTTTCCATGAACCCCAGACATGTGTGTCCAGCTTTCCACTTGTATGGCATCTCAAACTTAATATGTCCAAAACTGTACTATTGATTTCCCCCCACCTCCAGTTACAGTGTTTCCCACTTCAGTACCAAGTTGCTCAAGCCCAACACCTAAAAGTCAACTTTGATTCCTTCCATTCTTTTACCTCTCACCTGAAATCTCTTATCAAGTCCTATTTCCTCTACCTTCAAAACATATTCCAAATCCATCCACTTATCTCCATCTCAAGTACCACCACCTTAAGCTAAGCCACTATGATTTCTTTCCCAGATGACTACAATGGCCTCCAACCTGGTCTTTCTGCTTTAATTCTTCACACACACACACACTCCAGTCTCCATACCAGAGTTATCTTTTAAAAACATAAATCAGATCATGGTCCCAGGGCAGCCAATAGTGTAATTGCAGTCTGAAGGCCAAAGGCTTGAGACCCAGGAAGAGCTAATGTTTCAGTTGAATCTAAAAGCAGGAAAAAGCTGATGTCTATGCTTGCAGGCAGTCAGGCAGGAGAAATTCTCTCTTAGGGAAGGGTCAGCCTTTTTGGTCTATTCAGGCCTTCAACTGATTGGATGAGGCCCACCCACACTGGGGGGAGCAATCTGCTTTCCTCAGTCTACCGATTCAAATGTTAATCTCATCCAGAAACACTTTCACAGACACACTCAGAATAATGTTTGTCCAAATATCTGGGCACCATATGGCCTGGTCAAGTTGACACATAAAATTAACCATCACAAATGATAATTTGCATTTGCATAACCTGTAACTTTTCAAGAACAGTCACGTATTTCTTCTCATTGTCTTTATAGCCACTCTGTATGTCGGAAAGGTAGGTATTAAATAGCCTAGGGGAAACTGAGCCTCTGAAAGGATAACTGAGACTAAAGTCCAACTCTCCAGGTTACCAACTCCATCTACCAGCTCAAACTCTACTTCCAAGGAACAGTAAAATGTTTAGACGGTGTCATGGAAATAATAGGGACCCAAGTGATTTGAATGGAAACTGAAGGAGGTATTCACTAAATAATCAGACAGGTCCTCATAACCTGTACATCCTAGCATGGTTTCTCTTGTGGGTTTTTTGCCCATATGAGGGATTAAATGAGTTGCTTCAAAGTGTTGCTTTATGGTTTATCTGGGTGATATAGAGGGTATCTAGTGCTCAGTTGCAGAGGAGAAGGAAGGTGGGAAGTGTGTATGAAGACATTTTGTGGGGGAAAAACCAGATAGGTACAAACACAGAGGATAGATCCATTACCTCAAGTGGCTTTTATTCAAGTGGCTTTATTCTACCAAAATTCAGTGGGAGGAGATTTATGAATAATTGGAAAAGACAAATGGAATAAATAGATTTATCCTTTCCAAACATCCCAGGATATCTATTCAATCAATATTTTAATTCTTCAATTTTTGCCTTCCCCCTCTTAATTCCAACCTGTGCACATTTGCAAGGGCTTATCACAGTGGTGAATGTCAATGAGAGCATTCAGAAGGGAAGAGAACCTCCTAGAAATAGCTTTGTAAATGTTAATGCAGGAAATTATCTTCTCAGGATACAAATTAACAAATGTACAAATCAATTCTGACATTCTGCCTTATAGAGTCTGGTCAACATAAATATCCCCTCTAGTCTGAGTACACTTCTTCTTGGATTAGATTAGTTAGTTTAGTAAATTAAATATTAAGAGAGTTGTATGTTGTGATGTGTAACCTTGGCTCAGTTACTTGACCTTTCTAAGCCTCCATCTCTTTGTCTATAAAAGTGGGGAAAATATAAGTCCCTACTTCTTAGCGTTGTTTTGTGGATTGAAAACGATAATGTGCTTAACACAATTCCTGGCACATAGAGAGTGGTCAAAAAAAATTAGCTGTTATTATCTAAGGTAAAACAAATGCCAATACAGTGGAAAGTACATGTTGTCCCGGAAAGAGCACTGAACTGGATTCTAGTTCTGATTCTGCTACTAAATTGTCATAATGGCCTTGGGTAAATGACAAAAATCTCTCTGGACTTTATTCACTTGTAAAGAATGAAGACATTGGACTAGATGGTTTCTAAGGACCTGCCCAATTTTAAATATCACAATAATTCCAGAAGTCCCCTATGACAGAAAAGTGCACTCTCTCTGCTCCCTACTAGCCCAAAGGTAAGAAAAACGAAAATGCGTAAATGACTGGATTTAACAATATATCCATGAGATGATCAGAGGAAAAGTTGCACAGGCTCCCCAGCAGCACTGCAGAGCTTTTCTGCCCATGGCTGTAGTCTGTCGTGAGGGGTGCATGACAGTGGCAGCCCTGCAGGAACCTGCAGGAGAAGGTTGGCACAGTCCAGGGGTGCGTCATGAGCACACTAAGCGAGGCTGAGGAGCCCATGCCTTGTCGTCGACATTTATGTGCCTCTACCCTTTGCATGTGGAACACATGGGGGTGCTTCAGAGGCACCCACATAATAGTTCTTTGATGACTGTGTCTGGAACAATTAAAACGTTGCACTGATCTTGCCTTTGGCTTTGTGTGTATGAACCATTACCGAAAATTTGTTCCTGAAAATAAAAAAAAGCTCTCTCCGGAGCCTGGAAGCCTGTCGATTTCTCATGACTACAATCCAGAATTGAAAGGCTGTGTGGAAAATTGGTCCTTATTGATTTTGGGGGAGGATATTAAAAGCACACCCAGTCCTGAAATTGTCTCTCTGCACCTGTTGTAGAAAAGACTAAGCGACATTTCATAGAAGCTCACTTGCAGACTTCCCTTTCTCTGGAGGAAAAAAATAAAGAAAAAAAAAGATAAATGTAAAAGTTTAGAGGGAAACATCTCAATTAATGTAATGTGCTGTTTCCAGAGAAAGAAACTAGCAAAATAGCCTTCAATTTGAGGGTTGGTCAGTTCCATTTGTTGAGTGTGATGTCAGGGCACCCAAGGGATACCTATAAGGGATGTCAAATGTGCAGGGAACCCAGGGGGCACCCAGGTGGCCAAAGGACAGGTTCTACTGACAGTGAGGAAAAGCATCATGTTTCTATGTGGCTTGGACAAACCATCCCATTAGCATAAACATGGAGAACCCTGGGACACCACTTCCCCTCACAGAAGTCTAACAAGCGGGAGGTAGTTACTGCATAATCCGCTCCTTATCGTGTACAAGAGAGGCACAGAGAGAAGCCCACGTGATGTTTCATGCACAACTTTGTGGGGTATGTGCCCTCTGATGTGGTCAACACATGCTTGGGGTCAGTCCTTTGCTTGAGAAGTTAGATTGGATCACTGCCTCTTCCTCCAGGGTGATGAGGTTTTGAGGAAATGATTCTCAATAACCGAGCTCATAATAGAGAAACTTCCAAACATATTTCCAAAATAATTTGGGGCAATGACTTGATAATGACTCACACTCATTCAGTACTTATGTGTGACAGGGACTCTGAAAATTTCTTTATATGATTGATCTTGTTTAAACTTCACAATAATTCTCTGATATACACCATGAGGTACTATTTTCTCCCCATATTGTAGCCAAGGAAATTAAGCCTCAGACAGAGGAAGTCATCTATAGGTAGTAAATGACAGATCTCTGTGACTCCAAAGCCATCATGACTTTTGTCATAATAGTAATAGAAGACACAGCCCCTTCCTCGAGTAACTAGGAAGAATATGGGGAGGGGATAAGGAAGAAGGCTTATAAGAAGCAAGCACACCCTCTCTCTTTGTGCCTATGACTCAGCTGCAGCTGTGGCTCACAGAAGACTGAAGGTCACTCAGCAACTTGGAAATGACCTGGACTTCAGTATTAGAGCCAACACATGAGTGCTGTGGCACTGGTTGTTATCCCAAACTGGCCTCCCTCACCACCACTCCCACGGAATTAAACATTCTTCCGTCTCCCACGCCTGCCTTCTCTCAGACAAATGTGATCAAAGACACAAATAAGGTGCCTGATTGTGCTGTTTGGGGGATGGGGAGGGCAGAGGTGGGTTCTGAGACACAAGGGAGGTTGACACAGAAGCAATTTCCAGGGTCCAAGAATTGGGCAGCCCCCCAGACTGGTCTCTCAACATTCACGTAGCTGGTGAGAATGGGGTCTTTGGCCCCTCTGGTGGGGCTGATGTTGATCAGGTGACAGACTTTCCTCCCACAGGACGCTGAGAAAATAGAATGCATCTCCCTCTCTCACTCCTTCATTGTATTACCCAGACAGGGAACAAATTTCTCTAAGTCAAACACCATTCTCATCTACAGGTGCAAAGTAAAGTAGCTGCCTTATATGAGGCTCTGCAATTCCCCACATTTAGCGAAAGTGGGTTGATTCATCTATTTACATCTGGTTTGCAGAGGTGTGGCTGAGATAAAAGAAACTAATGGCGGATATTCATTTCCAGCAGTCTCTATACTTATCATCAATTTTCTACCTGAGCATAAACGGGAATTTCCGGTTGTTGTCATAGGTTTGGGACGGGGGAGACTGAGGGCTGCAGGGGACGTGTCTACTGGGCAATTTAGCCCTTTTAACCTTGGTAAATCCTCAGGTTCCCAGGCCTAGGTTTTTTGTTGTTGTTTCTTTGTTTTTTGGTACCCGCCAGCATGCCATCCTGGTCTTCCTGTGTTTTCTTGCCCACACATCACTTTACTCTCAAGTACATCTGGCTTGTACTCATCTCCACCCACCCTTCCCCCCCAAAAAGGAGGCCTGCCCATTCTTGCCAGGGAACCAGACCAGCAGGGATTACCTAGTCTGAGTAGCACCAAGCTTTTCAGAATGAAGCCTTAGGCTTTCTGTTTTCTCAGGTTTTGTCCTCCCATTCTTTAGGGCACTCCCCACCTCCCATTCCTGAATACATGTACACAACATATATATTCCCAACCCCCAATCCCCACCCCAGGTTGAAGGCCTTCCTAACAACAGGGCCATATTACACAGCCTCAGGCATTTGTAAATACCTACTTGGCTCCTCCTTGATAAGTGGGCTGAAACCATCACTTATTCCAGTTATATAACCATTGGTCAGCCAATTCCCACAAAGCCCGTCTCAGACTTAGTTGCGCCTCATAATTTAATGATTTCATAGGTTACAAGAGGTGCGGCTGTCAGGTTGCTATAGAAACTTTTGCTCCACTGACCTTTTTCTCCCCCTAATAAAATGTTAAAACAAAGTTAAATCAACTATCCAATAAGGCATTGGGTATATTTTAAGTATAATGTGCTCTTCCACACCGGTGGATGCTTGAAAGCCTTTTACCTCAGACAAATTCAATTTGTCTCCTGGGTTTCTTGTTTTGTTTTGTGTTTGTACATTTTCAATCAAATAATCCTACTGAGTTCCCCAAAAGGAGAAATAATAACCTGAAAATTACCCCTAATTGTGTATGCTCTTGCCAAAGGACTGACTTCAATGTCATGCCTAGACTCCACAGGCTGGAATGGAGAAGGAAAGACCAGGGCATTTATAAGATATGGCAAGGAAGAGTTGGAGGTATTGAAGTCTGGCAAGCCTGAGGTCACACTGCAAAATGATCAGCTAAAACTCTGTTCTAGGCCCAAGGGATTAGGCCACAAAAGCCCTGAGTCCTGTGCCTGGGAGACCAATGAGCAGAGGTAAGGGCCCAGGCAACCGGAAGTCAGGCCCCAGGCAGGTGGCTGAGGAACAGTGTAAGTCCCTAAGAGCAAAATTGAACTTGGGGCTGAATAACTGCCTTCTGATATAATGTTGGGGACCATAGATGCCTCCTGTCCAGGAGTGGTGGCACCAACTAGTAGCTTGGGAGAGCTATATAGACCCCCTTATACCCATCTGTCTCCCAAAGTTACCCTCAAATAAAAATATTAAAAGCCTTTTTTGATAAGGACAACCTATATTTTAAAATATTGGGTAAAAGGTCAAAAGGACCATATTTGGAGACTTCTGGTTTTCCTGCTCCTCTACCATATACCACCTAAATAGAAGTAGTGTGCTAGTTATATAAACTCAGTTTCAAGACAGCCCCCGGCCACACGGAGTGCCCCTGCTTCTTGGCCCAACTCCCCACCTCCCACTAGTAACTATTTGTTGCCCTTAATAGATATATAGATATTCTTTCTTTATAGATATTTTAGAGCTGCCACTTGGTCTCAGGATGACCCTTGGTTTCCAAGTAATAGAGAATCAAAGGTTACACAAAAATAATGTCGTATTTTCCTTATTTACCGGTCTTCATGGCTGAGTCCAAGAAGGGCTGGGATAGGGCAGAGGGGGACGCATTCTAAGGCAGCTTTTATTCCCAAGACAGCCCAGACTAAGAAGGGCTCACAGCTTCCTTCTCCCAAGGGCCCCACTTAGGGCTGAACAACGTCTGTGGGCTAGCCAAAGCATTAGCTAAGGATGAGGAATGAAAAGGAAGGAACGAAAGGAAGTAGGAAAGAGAAAAGAAAAGAGCACCTCAGGTCAGGTGTTCCTCTTGAGAGCATCTCCGATGGCTGGAGCACTGCTCAAAACTACCTCAATCCTGGGAACTCTGAGGCCATCACCCATCCAACTTTGAATGTGCCTGACACCTAGAAACTTTTGCAGTTGAATTACTCCCAGGTTACAGATACAGACCTGAATCATGGCGGTCAGTGGTCTTAATCATAAGCCACAGAAACCATCTCTAACTGATATAGGGAGAAAACGTATTTATTTAAAGGTTCTTGGTAGCTCACAGAATCCCTGGGAGAGCTAGGGAGCCAAGCTAGCTGTAGAGCTAGTCCGCCCAGGACATTCCTACAGTTGCCTTCAATGGGCACTAGACATGGCAACCTGACCTCTTAAGTGCTCTCAACGTTGAACTGCATCTTGATGCAACCATTGCTGCTGCTAGAGAGGCTCTGCCTCCCCCAATACTCATCAGTGGGGACTTCCTCAAATATTGGAAGGGGGTTTAGAGTCTGGGAAGTTCAAAAGAAAGGGGATGGAATTCATTCACTAAGGCTGCCATAACAAAATAACACAGATTGGTGGCTTAAACAACAGAAATTTATTCTCTCACAGTTCTGGAGGCGAGAAGTCCAAGATCAAGGGCCGACAGGTCTGGTTCTCCTGAGGCTTCTCTCCTTGGCTTGCAGATGGCCACCTTCTCATTGTATCCTCATGTGTCCCTTCCTTTACTTATAAGGACACTGGTCAGATGGGACTGGGACCCACCCTAATGGCCTAATTTTAACTTAATTAACTCTTTAAAGGCAGTATCTCCAAATACAGTCACATTCTGAGGTACTGGGGCAGGGGGGTTAGGGCTTCAACATATGAATTTTGCAGGGGACACAGTTCAGCCCACAACAGGGACAAATGTTTATTTCCCCAAGTTTGCCACCCTGCACTATTAGTTTGGGAGGACTCACTACTCCATCCCCTTGACCCTTCTAGGGGAAAACCAGGTTGTCTTCCCCTCCCGCAATCTTATCTAATACCAGCTACTTTTCCTTCTCTACCAGTCCTCTATTGGGGTCCCAGCAAGTTTTGTGGCTGCACTTACCCAAATTGATACATCTGGAGTTCTTAAATCTCCTGATCTGATATTCTTCTAGATGAACCATTGAACTTCAAACTCCTTCCTCTAACAGCAGCTAGTTCCTATATAAGGTATCAACTCATGTCCCAAGGACCAGATGGGTGGGGATATCCAGGAAGATATGACTATCATGTTCCTCAAGATAAGCTCTGAAGAAAATGATTTAGAATGTGGTCCCACTGCCCTTAGAGGGATCACAGTGTATGTACACCACTGTTAACCTAAAAAACGTTAGGTACAGGGGCCATGTTTTCATTATCAGAAATACGCTATTTTCTTTTTGCAATGCGCTTCTAGGTCAACGAGGAGTGTTAACCCAAGAGTTTGTCTATCTAGTGCTCATTTTGAAAAATTCCATAATCCCATTTTGTAAATTGGTAGTCATTCATTTTCCCCAATGGATGGCTATTATTAGAAGTGACTTAGCTAAAATTCTGTCTGAAAAGAGTAAAATGAGGTGGTTTTATTTGTGAGCCCCACATATACATCTCTGGACTCAATCTGATGACCACTTTTCTCTAGCCATATAGACAGAATGTTCTACCATTTAGCTCCACAGCTAAGGGATGGGAGAGGTGGGGAGAGGTGTAAGGTTACTCCTGGAAAAGGAGGGTTTTTGAATGGTGGAAGCCAGTAGAGGATAGAAGGAGAGTCAGAGTGAGACTTTTAAAAAATATATAACATGGCTTCCTGAGGTGTGGGTTTTGTTTCTGTTTTGGCAAAGCCAAAGTCCATGGGAATCATAATCAAAATGCAAATGTATATTGGGAAGCCATAAGGAAACTCTTCAGGAGAATAAGGCAGAGGCTGTTTGTGGGAGACGCTGGGAACCATGAGCTGGGCCAGGCAGAGGAGGACGAGGCACGCGGTGTTCAGAGGCTGATGGGGAAAGAGGGACGCGGAGACCAAAAGACCAGAATGGTGTAATGCGAGCCTCAGAAAATAAGGGCTAAAGGTGTGAAGGAGGGAAACCAGGTGGAAATATAACTATGGATCCAAGATGGGAGCGCTCAGGTGTGGTGGGGCAAGGACAGAGGCTACCAGATGAATAAAACAGGGGGGAAACCAGGAGGTGAACGTCCAATTGGCTTTAGCTTAGACCCTAGAGTCAGAGAAAGACTATTTCAAGAAGGGCCCAGGTCAGAAGGCAGAGAGTAAATAGAGCTGCCTATGGTCCTCTAGGCAGGATGGTCCATAAATGCATGTCAGGGGGGGTCTAAGAGCCCCCAAATATATGTACCTATGTATATGGCTTTTAGCAGATTCTCAAAGGCAGAACGACTTATATACATTTTCTATTTACACAGAATGGCCCCAGAGAGATTCAATGAGTATTTACATTTGCTTGTTTTCTGGGTCAATTCTAGGCTGTAGCCAAATAGTCAGCATGCTGGGGAGACCAAGTCAGAGGGAGGTGTGGGGTACAGTCCTCAAACTGGTCAAGACTGGGAAAGTTGGTAGTTTGGGTCCTCATACTGGTCAGACTGGGAAAGTTGGAAGTTTGGGTCAAGTTCAAATTTAGCATGTTGTCCTGATATGCTGAACCACCACCAAATCACTGAAATATTATGGGGCTCTTATGTTAACCTTGGTGACCTCAAACAATTATGGCTTAGAACTTCCTATTAAAGAGTGTGGACTTTACATTCACACTCATAGTGAAAGCCAGGGCTATCCCTAAATCTGCAGGGTCCAGAGCAAGTGTACCAACAGAAGTATGTGTATCATGTTTATACATATTGAAAAGCTGCAGATAAAGCTAACGAAAGGTTAAGTAAAATAATATTCTCCAACCTTGATGACTATTCCTTTATATTGATAAAATCAAAACATTATAACTATGGTTATCACATGCGGAAAATTAGTAAAATGCCAAAAACTTAAAAAAAAAAAAAAGGAGTGTGGACTTTAGTGTGTAGAAAGTTCTTAGACAGAGAGCACATGAATGGGCTTCATTGATTCCGAGGAGGTCTGTAAACTGTATATATGCCAAGTGTATTCAAAATAGTGTGTATGCCTTTTTCTAGAGAGCAGCTACATAAAGTTCTGCGTTTGTGTGTGACACAATAAAGGTGATAACCAGAGAGATACAGCAATATAAAGAATGATGAAACAACAAGGTCCTACCGTATAGCACAGGAAACTATATTCAACGTCTTGTCATAAACTACAATGGAAAAGTATCTGAAAAAAAAAATATATATATATAGCTGAATCACTTTGCTGTACACCAGAAACTAACACAATATTGTAAGTCAACTATACTTCAATTTTTAAAAGTTCTAACAAAAGAATGACGAAATAAGGTTAAACTATCTGCTTGAATGACCAAAAAAGTAGGGACAAGGTTGTTTCAGCCTGGAAGGGTTTTCAAGCTTGTGCAGTCCCTCTGGAAACTACAGCGCGGGCCAGAGCTGTGAAACCGAGTATGAAATTGACAGTACCTGTGAGAGGCCCTCTGCTGCCAGAAGCCTTATGTCAGGTCAGGGCAAAACATGGCCGGGGCAGCTAGGAAAGTCATTTGATCAAGGCCTTACATTCACGACCGACTTCAGTGTTTGAGGTTATCTCACAACGAGGCTATTTTTCATACATTCACAGAGTTTCACTGATAGGTCTGGACAAAGACAACATTCATCCTACAACTTAAAGCTTGTGTCCCATTTTCAGACGACACTGCATATAGTGCAACACAAATTAATTTTTATATAAATACTGGATTCATCTTGTGAATAGTAAAGTCATACTGTATTAAACTGCTCTGTAATTAAATATGTGAATGTGTTACCACAAATTTTGTAACCTTATCTTTGGGGTTTCCTTGTTTGTTTGTTTTTTTTCTGTATACTCGCTATAAGATTTTTTTTTAAATTGTGGTAAAAAGCACATAACATAAAATATACCATCTTAATCAACTTTAAGTGTAAAGTTCAGGTGTGTTAACTATATTCCTATTGTTGTGCAACAGATTCTTAGAACTTTTTAATCTTGCAAAATAAACTCTATCCTCATTGAGCAAACTCCCCACTTCTCTTGTGAATAGCAAAATTATATTGCATTAAGCTCTGTATTAAATGTGTGAATGTGTTACCACAAATTTTGTAACCTTATCTTTGGCATTTCCTCATATTTTTGTTTGTTTTAATACATTGGAAGGATCATAAAATGGAAATGGTCTGGGACTTTCTCAGCTTCTGTGATTTTCTCACTTAATGGTCAAGTTCAGCCATACATCTAAGCCCCTAGGTGTGCCGTCCTGTAATGGGCAGGGAGAGAGAACAAGCTGGTCAGAGAGAGGAGGAGATGAGTCCCAGCCAAGCCAGGGGAAGAGCCATGAGGACACCTTTGATGGGAGAAATCTCCCTGCCGTGGTGAGAAAGGAGCACTCTGGAAGCAGACTGCCTGGATTCCTATCTCCTTCCACGGCTTGATTGCTCTGTGCCTTTGAGCAGGTTCCTTAACCTCTCTGAGACTCAGTTTCCTCGTCTATAAAATGGGGATGGTAATGGTATTTGCCTTCCAGAACTCTTGTGAGCACTAAAGTGCACTGCCTGGTACATAGTAAGCACTCAATATATATTACCTGCTTCTGCTATTATTATTATTATTATTATTATTATTATTATTTACCCTTGTGTAGTGGTGGTAAAAGTGAATCTCTCTAGCTGGGAGCTCCTGCGCTGAGGACCTGTCAGTCCATTTTGTCATGACCTTAGTGGGATGAATGATGAGGATTCAGCTGCTTAATTCCACAGAAATCCTAGGCCGGGGGAATAGTTTCAGGCTTGTGGTTTGAAGGGGGTGAGTGTGGAGGGATGACCTCAAACAAAAGCATAGAGGGGATTGTGGTCTATTATGTCCATTTCAACAGCCGCTGAAAAGGTTGGTCTGAAAATGTCAATCACACCATCTTGGCATCCCCAGAAGACTCTGTTAAAGCACGAATAAATTATCTAAGAGCCCAAACCAGAAATCTGGACTCCTAGCACTTTGCATGTCCACATGAATTAGTTTTCAGGACTGCATTTTCCTGAAAACAGCTATTGGCACTGGGGGTAAGCTGAGAGTTGGAGAAAGGAAAAAGACCCAGAGCCAGCACTGTGCTGGTAAAAATGTAGCAAATGGCTCCCTGGGAGAGGACCCCTAATTTCCAGTGTGCTGTACATCACACACCATGGCTGGTTTCGGCTACCAACCTGACGTCACTGATGAGAGTGAAAAGTAGTACAACAATTAGGAAGTGATAAACTTTGAGTATCCATTACTTTGTTTTTAACGTAATTTATTTAATTGTAGGTTTATATAACTCGTTTTAAAATAATGGCTGTGTTTCGCAACCACCTTGTAAAATTTCGGAAATCTTAACAGTTGGCTTTTGTGAGCCAGGATGAGCCAGCTCCCGCCGGGGCCCTGGTTTATGTTTGGCTGATCAAGGTGAGGAGATTCATCTGGGCCCATTGTCCCAAAGCCTTCAGGTCTTATAAATCACAACCCTCCACTCCAGCCCTGCCAACTCCTTTCTTTCCCCACTCCACCCTGGCCTCCCCACTTCTGAAGGTTCCAATCACTCCTCAAAGCATGTCCAACCCACAAACTCCCACTTCTCTTTCTCTCGTCCAAACCCTAACGGGGCTCCTGGGCTCAGCAGCAGGAGTCAGGCTTTGCCGAGAGGACTCCCGTGGCGGTTACCCCACGGACCCTGACTTGGCTGGCAGGCTGGGCTCTCACACGCTAGCCCTCCCAGAGAGCAGCTGGTGGTTTCAATCAGGATAAAACAAAAGTGTGAGGCACTGGGCCCTGCTTCCCTGTCGGGAACCACCGTGCCTTGAACCCTGTGCTCTGCCGGGCTGAACTGCTCACAATATTCCACACGATTGGCTGATGCTCTCCTCATGGACCACTAGATTTTTTCATGTGTTTCTTCTGCCTGGAATGTTCTTCAACCCCTCTCTACTCTTTCATCTGGAAAATTTCTCATCCTTCAGGATTCAGCTTCTGCATCACCTCCTCCAGGAAGCCTTCCCTGAATACCTCCCCAAGCAAGCTTAGGTGATTTTCCTTTGAGGAAAGTAATGCTCTGTATGATGCTCTGTGTTTTCTTCCCTAGGCTGTGAGCCTCTCAAGGAAACAGACATGTTGTGCTCTTCTTTGTAGCCCAGTGCCTAGCATATAATGTGTCCTGTAAATACTTGTTCCATTAATAAGTGAATGAGTTGGAGGTGCTACTGCCCTTGCAGGACCTGGACTAAGAATTACCACTGTCGCTGAGCCTCTATTTTGCTGCCAGTTCCTATAGGCAGAAAGGCCTCTGGTGAACACCCTCCCATCTGAACTTTGAAGTAGATGTGAGCATCAGAAGACCCCCCCCTTTCCACTTATTTATTTTTGAACACACGTCAAAGATTTTATTTAACTCATAATTAATGAGGGAACCAGTAAGATGTCACAACCTGTTCTAGGGAGAATTCAAACTACTTAAAAAATCCCTTCATCTGTGGATTTATAGCCCTGTATTGCTGATGGCCAACAAAACCCCTCCCCTTCAGGCATCTGGCCCCCAGTGGGAAGGACTAGGTAGACATCCTTCTTTCCTTTGTGAAGCTGTTTCATTAATAATGAGGCTTTAAAAAACATTCAGGAAAGATGGAAGTGGACCAGGCACTTGATGGGATTATTGGACCTATGAACCAACCTTGAAATCTCTTGCTTCTGGTCTTCCCGTTAAGGTAGATAAATGTCTGTTGGTGTGGGTTGGGGAGGCAGTGGTGGGAATACAGAAACCCAAGGCCCGAGAAGTGAGAGCAGTGGGCTTCATGAGAGGCAGTCTAATGACTGTGGAGTGAGACAGCCTGGATCCCAAGCCCAGCCTCCCTGCCTCCCAGCTGCGTGGCCTTCAACAAGTTGCTTTATTTTTCCAAACCGCAGCATCCTCCTCTGTAAATGATGGGTGATAACAGCACCTACCTCAGGACCAAGCAAGATAATGTGAAGCACAGCACCCAATACATTGTTCACATTCGGTAAATGGGAGCTGCTCTTTTGCTGTCCCCCTTACTGCAGGTTCCCCAACCGAGTATCCAGCAGCTGAGTTGTTCTCCTGAGTCTGTAGCACCGCGTGGTGGGCAGCTCCTAATAGTGGTTAAGGGTGTGGGCTCTGGAATCACATTGCCCAGGTTTTAGTTGGTATGACCCTAGGTAAGTAATGTAACCACCCTGTGCTGCAGTTCACTCCCCTATAACGTGGGGCTAGAGATCTACTTCCTAGATCATAGGGAGGATCCCACAAGAAGCTAAATATTTAAAAACCTAGAAAAGAGCCTGGCATGCAGGGGACACTCAGTCCATGTTGGCAGGGTCTTTGAATGCTTAAGGGTTTAAGAACATGACAGTCATTGCTTCCTGAAGACATGACTGCAGTCTTAG
Organism: Balaenoptera musculus; assembly: GCF_009873245.2. NCBI lineage: Eukaryota > Metazoa > Chordata > Mammalia > Artiodactyla > Balaenopteridae > Balaenoptera > Balaenoptera musculus. Next base: position 99,881,176 of record NC_045806.1, on the reverse strand, counting down.
TTTGGACATAAGTGGCATCCCCAATCAGGATGGAAGATCAAATCCAGTCACCATGAGAAGAGGATGCCTGAAGTTCTGTCTAGAAGGCGGTGAAAAGCAAGTCACTTCATTTGTCATGATTAACCATTTCCACACCCTTCTTTCCCTCCCTCCTTCCCTCCCACCAGTTGGAACTCATCCCTGTAGACTGCCGAAACTGAAGAGCTCAACTCCATTTGTGGGCTTCATCCTTCCCTAGCCCTCCTCCCTGGTCCTCTTACGAAAGTGCTCACTGGGGCTTGCAGGAGGAGTATGTGGTCCTGAGAATGCAGTTGCACGCCAGGTGTGGCAATGGGCTTCCTGATGGGCCAGAGGGGCAGTGATCTCCCCTGTTCCCGAGACCGTGCTGAGTATTTCCATAATGCACCTCTAAAATCCAAGAGAAGCAAGATTTTTATAGCGAAACTGGACTTCTGTTAAGTAAGCTATTTTGGGACTTAATTTCATTGCACTTGTGGTATCCAGAAATTGTTGATATTGACTTACTGGGAGGTAGGTGGTGTTCTGCAGGAGGGCTAGAGGGCAACACTTCAATAAGCAGAGGAAAGGGTTTTTCAGGGCTTTCTAATGCAACAATGACATTGGCTAATACATGTGTATAAGTGGACAGTAAACGTGGGTGGCCAGTCAATGGGAGGATCAGTTGAACTCCGCAGAAAACTAGAAAGGGTGGGAGAGGTGGGCTCCGAGATCCAGAAGCGGGGCTCCTTGGGGCCTCCACTCTTCTGCCTTGACCAGGGCATGGCTCTGCACTGGGCTGACCATGGACAAGTCTGGCTGGGAAGCTTCTGCATTGCCTGGAAGAAGCCAGTACAGAAAGTATTGACACCAGCCCCTTCCCATCCCACCTCAGCCCCTCCTGGAGTTAAGAACTCATAAAACATAAGAGGGGAAGGAAATGTTTAAACATCTGGGAGCCTGTGGATTTAGGGCATTTGTCCTTCCCTTCTTTTGCTCCTATCTTATTTTGAGACTGGGAGTTCCTTCTAGGGAGGCATCTTAGGCCCTAGAGAACTCAAAGGGTGGATCCCAGAGGAGAGGAAGCAGAAAGTGTTGGCTTTGGCTTTGCTCAAACAAGACCCTCTTTTTCGATGATCCAGTCCAGTTCTCCAGAAAGGATTAGGCAGGCATTCTGGGAAGAACTGCCTCAGTGGGAAGATGTGCCTTTGGCCAGCGTGTGCTCTATCTCATGAGACCCAGACAGTAGCAGATGAGGCACGGAAGGGCGAAGTCCAACAGAGCCAAGCATTCCCTCTGGGCCCTGGTTGGCAGGAGTTCTGATTTTTCGCAACTACCCGAAAGATCCTGTTACAAAGAACAAGGTCAGGCCCAAGTGGAGTTTTCTATCATTTCGGATTTTTTTTTTATAAAGTCAGATTTATTCGCCTGTTTCAACATAAACATTTTTTTTCAATTATTAATTTATTTATTTATGGCTGTGTTGGGTCTTCGTTTCTGTGCGAGGGCTTTCTCTAGTTGTGGCAAGCGGGGTCCACTCTTCATCGCGGTGCGTGGGCCTCTCACTATCGCGGCCTCTCTTGTTGCGGAGCACAGGCTCCAGACGCGCAGGCTCAGTAGTTGTGGCTCACGGGCCCAGTTGCTCCGCAGCATGTGGGATCTTCCCAGACCAGGGCTCGAACCCGTGTCCCCTGCATTGGCAGGCAGACTCTCAACCACTGCGCCACCAGGGAAGCCCGGTTTTGTTTTGTTTTTTTTAATTGTTCTACCCCTATGTCTTTTTTTCGTCAGTGGTAAAATAGAACCTGTGTAAAGTCCTCAGTGGCACGAGACTAACGTGTACCGTAAAGGAGGTGAGACATTGCTGAAGCTCTCGTGCCAGTCAGCTCAGTCGATACTGCTCATTGTCTTAGTCAATTTTACCAATTTTCCTGCCAAAGGGTTCATGCTGTGGGCCTTAGCTTTAGCCTATTGTTGAGAAACCATTTAATTGAAATAAAACGTGTAATTTGCTTTCATGAACATTTTATCATGCCAAAGAAAACAGAGCAGGTAGTGCGCTCTGCTTTAAGCAAACTCAATATATGAATGGATTGACAAATAAAGTAGGGGCAGATTATTAGCAAAAAGTTTCAACATAATTAGTAACAACAAGCTTTTCTGGTGCATTTTTAAACAATTAGTTTAATCAGTTCACACCTGCCTCACTGTCACGTAAGAGCTTGCTTTCTGAGTGCAGGTCTATTTCCTTGGAAGATCTTCTGGTCAAATGTATTACAAACAATAGGAACAAGAACAAAATAGATGTTCCCATCCCTTTCCCTTCTATTCAGCTTCCAACAAAAAGATACTGAAGTTATTTGGGCAATTTTTGCCCTAAAGTATGGGTAGAGTTGTGTTAGATACAAAGTGAGACAATAGAAAACATTTTTTAATGAACAACAAGCTTTCACAGAGACTGTCTATATCACATTGTTATTACAACATAGATGAGCTGAAACTTCTTTTGTACAGATTTAGAGGAAAGAAGACCCTAAAGAGACATCAAGCATATAGAGGTAGTTGAATAACAATATGGGAAGAAAAAAAAAGCGTTATCTTAATTCCCCTTTCAGCTCATTACAGTGCAAGAGTAAAATGGCTGCTTAACAAACAACTGGAATTACAAACACGAAGACACATTTGCCACTGTTTAAATGGCTTGCTGGATATTTTAATCCTGGCATTACTGAGAACTGCATAAAATGATGGAACTAGTTTATCTAATAAGCCTACGATGCCACATTGAACTATTTGTTCTCCTTTGATTTTGTTGTTGTTTATTATTGTTGCTTTGACTATAGATAAATGTCAAGCAAGTTTTAAAATGATGCATAAGCTACAGTGTTGCTTTGTAAACTTTAAATGGCTACACAGTCACGAAGCAAAAGCTTTAAAATGACACCAGGAACAGAGATTACAGGCACTTCTCTCTCAAGGTTAATTTAGCTCATTTGAAAATACCCATTTGTAAGGGAAAATGTCTTCATTTCACCTCTGGATGTGCATAATCCAGAGTGGGAGCTATCATTCTAAGAGGAACAAAAAAAAAAAAAAAAAGAGGAACCAAATGTGTACATTTTACTTGGCTCCTTTTCCTTCTTTCTGCACTCAGGAAAGGCCACAAATTGCAGCCCATGCAGCCAGCTGCTTCTCAGAACTCTCTTCTATCAAATCAAAACCTCATTCCTCAAGCCCAAGAATGGGCTGAAAATCTGTCCTTTTCCCTTATTTGGGCTGCCTTCTATTTGCATCTCAATTACATATCTCTGCTATGATTCTGCCTTAGGAAACAGAAATGGATGCAAAGTCAGCATGTTGGGAACTCAAGGAATGAGTCCCTGAATAAAACTCCCATCTTGGAAACGGAGTTGGTGAGGGAAACACAGCCCCCAGCGGGTTCCTGTCCATCAACAGTGTGCGATCTATTGACAGTAAGAGACGTCTGAGTGCTGTGAACCAGCCTCAGAGCTCCACTGCTCCAACAGCCAGTCACAGGGGACTATCTGAGCCCAGTCCGGCTCCACAGGCAGAACTGGAAGTGCCACATGTGCAGTGATTCCACGAGTCCCAGCATGCTGCGGCAGCAAGGGGCTAGAAGCAGTTGGCCTTCAGAAAAGGCAAATTGTTGACACAGTCAGTTCTCTACCCCACTGAGTAAGGAGCAAGCACTCTTTTCTCCAAGTTGTCTACAGAAAATTAGTTTTATCATTTTTCATTTTCTACATTTTGCTGGTTATTAGCTAGCAGCAATAGTACAGTACGAAGCAGAAAGGCATAATGTCTGCTTGGTACCTAATATATATACACACATGTACATATATACACAAACACACTCATATATATATATATATACACACACACACACACACACACACACACACACACACACACACACAGAAAATAACCTACTAGGAAAAGACTAGGTAAATCACAATAAACAGAAAAATTAGCTGAATAAATGGCACTAACTACCAAGGGGGAAGTCTTGTCCTTCTGGCCTAGATTTAACTTTATGTTTTTCCTGTATATACTCTTTATTCCCAAGCTTTGCAGCAAAATCAATTTACAAGCAGTGAAATGGTCATGTCCAATTGATTACCCCGTTCAAGTACCTATCAAAGAAAGCCAAGGCTTAGCCTTGCACTTTGCCTCCCTCCACTACTGAAACAAAAGCTTGCTGTAAAACATGTAAAACAGTCCAAATGTGTATCCAGGCTACTGAGAGAAAAGTGCAATTCTGCCTAGCCAAGCTACATTTGCTGCAGTTAGGTCCTCTCTTATCAACGTGAAATATTCTATGATGTGGAACTTTATACATTTGGGAGAGCAGGAAGTGATGAGTTGGTTATTCTAATGGAGCTAGAACTTAAGGCTTCCATTATATCAGAAATTCTAGACCTCCAAACAACACTAATTTTTAGCCCTCTTGAAAGAGGAAAAATTTGCTGGCATGGGATTCTCCCTTATCTCTGACCCTAATTTGTTTTCCAGTCTTTTCATTTTCCCAAACAGACTTGACCCCCAAAGGAATTACATGTAAATCATCAAGTTATGGTATGAAAATCAGAGGTGTGGATTCCCCCAACCAAGTTTAAAGGAATTGCAAATGGGTATTGTGTGCAAAGGCAGGGTTTTACGCCAATGTAGTCCCCTGATGATATTCTGTAACTATGAATAATCTAATCATAGCTGTTATTTGTTGAATGACTCCTATGTGCTAGGCACTATGCTAAGTGATGTATATATTATATTATCTCATGTAATGTTATAAGAACCCTACATGCAGTATTTATCCCCACCGCTTGCTAGTTGACAAACTGGTGCTCAGAAAAAGTGAAATCACAAAAGTAACACATCTAGCAATCCAAGACACTTATGACCCTTTTCTTTGTTGCATTTACACTAGATAGTAGGAAATTACTGTCCTAGGACTGTGCTATGACCACAAGGCTGGGCACCAGGTGGGAGAGGGAGCCTTTCATTTCCTCCTACCTGAGCCTTGTAGAGTTTGCTTAGGCAGTAACCACGCCTATGCTTCCATTCTTTACCAGCCCAGTTGGGCTCCAAACATCAAACCTGGTAACATAATGTTCTGACAACACGGTGTTCATTAAGAAAGTGCAGAAAAGGTTATTTGGTTTCTGCGTACATGAATCTCTTTTTTGTTGCCTGGATCATCTCATTCTCCCTTTTCTGTTTCTGGCCACATGTGGTGATGGAAGAAGTCAGACTGATTACTTGAGGCATTAACCTCTAGCAGGAACAGAGTGGATGGGCTGCGTGTGAGTCTCGCACTGCAGCTGTCCAGAGTCACATGGCGGGAGGATAATTTGCGTGATGGTAGGAACAACACGATTCACTTCTTCGCTGTCCTAATCATTTCACTCTGTCATTATAACACTCCTGTTTTCAGGTTGTCCTGGCACTAAAGAAATCAAACTGGCACTAAGCAAGCTAAACAAGACCTCACTCTTACCCCCTTACCACTTTCTTGCCCTGTATTGAAATCTTTGGCTCATCTCAGTGAGGAGGAAAGACCGTGTTTAGATAAAATCATGGATTAATTGCTTCCTTTGAAAAGATTTTAAAACAAAAAAGATAGTTTGAGGGTTTCTTAAAGGGTTCTGCCCTCTTTCCTGGCTTCTTTACACTTTTAATAATGAACCGTCCTTCATCAAGCGTTTGCACACATGCTCGCCAGGCCCTGATCCTCAGAACCCTAAGAAGAGGTGGGGTATGGAGGCTAGCTGGGCATGGCTGTGACGTACCAGACTGAAAACCATCACCTCTGAAGGGTTAAATATTATCCTGCCTAAAAGTCCCATTACTAACTGCACTGGGGAGAAATTAAGATATAATTAGATTGCTGAAATAAATGCCTATAAGAGATTGTAATAAAAGACACTCCTCTTATTCATCTCTTGATTCCAGAAAAATAATTCCTTCAGCCTGGCTCTGTATGACACATAGAAAATGGATTACTTTTATTGTACCCTGGCTTATTCCACAACCTATGCCAAATCCCTTAAGTATTTTATACTGTTGGATTCAAATTGAAAGCAAAATAGAATCTGTAAGGATAGATGATCTTGGCATGATTCTGAACTTCCTTTTAAGCATCCAATTGGATAGATACAAAAATGGTTCAAGAGCTGGGATCAAATGTAGCAAAAACTGTTAAAGCAAAAATTGTACATTTCTAGTATTGTTACTTCCCCCTAGGTACATGGTAAACCACATCAATAAATAAAGCAGTATTTTTCAGTAATGCACACTTAAATAGTTACAAACATACATGTAGAAAAAAAAGATACGGTAGTGCAAAAAATAAATTATTAAAACAGAAGGAAGTATGAACATTATTTTACACAATGCTATATAAAATATGAACCATTTGGAATGACACCTCAAAAGTCAGTGAAATAATGCAGCAATATGATTAGTAACTGGGCATCACATTTCAACCACACAGTCATTCATCTATGAAAGACAGAAAATTAAAGCAAAACCACTTTAAACTTTGAGAAACTTTTATGTCAAAATCAAAAAAAATTTTTTTTCTTCTGGGCTCTTAAACAACCTCTGCTGTGCATGTAGTTGTGCAGCATGTCAAGAAGCATCTTAAGAAAGAAAGTTTCAAACAGATCACATTCTTTTGGTCTTTCTACTTAATTTCTTTCTGATCAATAGCAGGACAATGCCTCTGTTTGATACTTCCTTCTAAGATGTTATTGCAATTAGGTATATTTACAAGACGACTCCCCCACGGTGGTGAGGGGAGCATGGGAGCTCCTTTTCAGCAATCCACTCACTAGTTTTGGTTTCGGGATATAAAGGCCAGGACTCGCCGAATACCGTTCAGTCTATCCTTTAGGGACCTCATTGCTAGGAACGGGAGCTGAGCTCGGCTTTCCAATGGAAGAACCGCTAATGTCCACCAGCACCAGGCCGGGCCATTGGGGTTGATCTGCAAGAGAAATGCAATGGGCTCGTCTTATTCCTGCGGAAGTGATCCTAGCCTGTAGGCTTCCAAAGTTGCCAGGAAACACCCCAGGTGGAACTGCTTCTGTGTGTGGCAGGGATTGCTAATTACCCCCCATCTCTATTTCCCTTTATCTTAGCTGGGCATACAGCCACCCAGGGGGTGGGGGTGGGAAGGCTACATTTGTCAGCCTCCCTTGCAGCTAGGTGAGGCCATAAGACAAAGTCCTGGCTAAGGAGATGTAAAGGGCAGTGATAAGTGTAACTTCTGGGCCATGCTCTGAGAAAGGGGCATGCGCCCTCACTTTCCTCTTTCTCTCCCCTTCCCCTAGCTAGAACACAGACATGCTGATGATCAGACTTCTTCAATCAGGAGGATGAGGGCAACACTCAAAGGATGGTAGAGCTTTGTCAGGAAGGAGCCTGGGTCTGAATGATCTCACGGAACAGGGCTGCCCTAGCCCTCCATCTCTACGACTTACACTCTCTATCTAGTTTAAGCTACAGTTATTTTTGGTAGTGGTTAAAGCAAACACATCAATTTCCTAAAAAATACACCATACCTTCTAGCCAGTGTGATTTTACAAGCTGAACTATCTACTACAGTCGGCCCTCCATATCCATGGATTCAACCAACTATGGATCGAAATTGGTTGGTTGAATCTGTAGACGCGAAACCTGTAGATGCAGAGGGCTGACTGTACTCATTGCACCACATAATTTTATAGAAGGGATTTTGGTATCCATGGGGCCTCCTAGAACCAATCCCCCATGGATACCGAGAGACAACTACTCAGCCTCTTCCACCTCTTAGATTCTGTTTAGGCCCTTTGGCCTGATGCATAGAGCATCTGGGTCTTCAGTTCTCATGACCCCTTAGGCTGTGCATGTCTCTTACCTCCATTTCCCTGTTTCTGGCTGAAGGCAACAGAGTCCACATATGCCAGGTCACTAAACGGGGCCATGGCTAGCTTCTCCCCTAAAACCAGAGCCTATGATTCACAGCCCCAAAGCACAGCAATCCCACTTTGCAAAAATTCCAATTGGAAAACACAGTCACATAGAAATATATTCCATCCCAGGTTTCCTCTAATAAAGAGCTTTCCTATCCTACAGTGATCCTGCACCAAAATTCTGTTTGTCGGCAGCGTCCCAGGTACACATTGTAGACCTTGGTGACTTATTTCCTACTAAGCCCCAAATGAGCTTTCTGCCCACACCCCTCAGAAGGTTGGCTTTAGGACTGCAGAGAACCACATTCTACACGCGGGACTGTTTGCTTCCAAACTGGTCACCTGATTCTCCCCCAACCTTCACTGCCTCTTTGCTTCTCTGTGTCTCTAGCTCCATTTGGATTCTTTTTGTCCCTCGCTGCAGTCTGTAACGTGTTATCCCTCCTAGGATGAGTTCTGAATGTTAGATTGACATATCCTGAACTGTATTTCCCAGGATCATTAACAAAGATGTTTAAGCTGATGTTAATACATGTGGTGGTTCCTAAGAAACGTCCTGCGGAGGCTTAGAACATTCTTATTAATGGGACCACTGGGGCTACAGCATTGACTGGATCAAACTGTATGGGTTTTATTTTTTCTGCTGCTGCGCTGCCAAAGCAACAGTCCTAATAAGAAATGAAATGAAACCCAAGATTTCGGCTTTCTGTGTCCCTGAGCCCTTAAGAATCACACAGTGGCACCTGTGTTTTCTCTTGTGGAAGATACTGTTACCATTGCTGATCGCTATCTTCTGCCTGACTAGGGGAGAATGCTTTCCAGAAGGTGAAGGGGAACATTCAACTTGATCATGAGCTTTCTCAGAGCTCTGCTGTAGTCCTGAGTCACAGTGGCCCAGAGCCAGGAGCTGGATCATCTGGAAGCAATGGCCTTTCTCCCTCCAACATTCACGATGCCTTTGAACGGGGGCGGGGAAAGGAGCCACCTTTGTGGCCCGGAGAAAACAAGACACTGCAGCGCATTAGGGAACAGACTGGTGTTTTATAGCCTCAAAACGCAAGAGGAAGAAGGGACTTTAGAGACCTCCTCGTCTACCTCCCTCATTTCAGAGATGGGCGAACAAGTCAGAAAGGGGAAGGGACTTACCCGAGGTCACACAGCTAGAGAGGTAAGTAGGACCAGTTTTTTGGCATGGAAGTCAGAATATACATATTCTATTTTACTATTGTGATAAAGTCAGGAATGAGTACAGGGAAAGAATCAAGGAAGTTATGGAGGCGATTACGTAGCAACCAGGTCAGAATGTGGAAAGGTGATGGTGGGAAAATATTTGACTAGGATATCTCCAGCCTTGTCCTAGAGAGAGGATTCCCTGATTTATACCAGGCAAGCAAAGCTTGGTGAAACTTAACTATCTCCACTTTCCTGGAAAGCTTCAGATCTGCAGCTTGATCTCTCAAATGGACCTGTCCCTCCAGGAAGTAGACTGATCCAGTAGAATCTAATGAACTCTTTTCTAGTATAACTCAGCCAAGGGTAAATTTAAGGATTGGGTCAGTTGTCTCAGGAAAACTTGTTCATCCCTGATGAGGACAATGGCAAGGGTCTAGACCTGCAGGGCTAAGCACGGAGGGACCTGGGGGTGAAAGGTTTCCGTGATCCTGCAGTTGGAATCCTGTAAGGTGGCTGGCCCTAGCTCCTCACTCCTTGTTCCTGCAGCAATCAGGGGGAGAGTTATGAAGCCTCCAGGAAGTGGCAGCCTTTGGTCTCAGCTCCCTAGGTACCCTTCTCTTAAGCCTGGCCTTTTGTGAATCTTGTCACCCTAACACATCATCATGGTGGGAATCTGGACTCACATTAAAGGTTCTTCTGTTGATGGTGCCTGTGTTCCCATCCTCTCACTTAACTAATCTCTTAAAGCCTATCTTGGATCCAAGTTCCTACTGCTTTACTTTAGTTACTCCAATTCTGATTTGGGGTCCTTTTGTTCTTACCCATGATGCCTACTGCCCAGCCAAACAAGACCGATTTGGATCCATCTTCTTCTCTACACTAAATGTGCTGGACGGAAACCACACACGTATCTAATCACAAACCCTAGGCGCTCTCATCTGGTGGGGGCGACTGATTACAAAGAGACATTTTTAGATACCTGGGGATCAGCATCTTTCTCTGGCATTGGACCAAAATGATTGAGTATCCGATTCTTCAGAGATGATTTGAGCGAATGAAACCATGATGACGCTTGCTCATAGACACAGTTATGTAATCCCATGAGCTCAGCACAATCCTCTCCTTGAACCTGAAAGTATCAAAGTGGAAGTGAAGCATTCTGTGCCTTCTCCAACATGCCTAGAGCCCCTTTGACACCTGCCTATTTGAGCATCCATCCCGTCACCCTACGGGAAGACTCGCCCTTCTGGCTTTCTCCTGTGTAGTGTGTGAAAGGCTCCTCAGCCAGATGATGGACTGTGTGTAAATATTGCTGAGCGTGGAGGACAGAGAAAGGTTCAGCTGGGTAAATGAGCTGAAACGGCCAGACATATAGAAAACCAGTGACACTAACTGGCCTGAGTGGAGGCGTGCTGTTAAACGAGGTTGTGCTTGTTCACGCCTCTCTCCTTTTCATTTTTTACATCTGCTTTCCCACTGCTCCCTGGGAAGAGAGGGAGCAGTGGCTGTGTCTCCGTATGTAACTTTATCTTCCAAGTCAAATACATTTATTCGTTGAGCAAATGTTTATTAATCTTGTACTATGTAGTGAATGTAAATATAAACGCTTATGGGATTATTTACCTCTTCTTCTACCCGTTAGTTCAGAAAACCAAGGATTAACTGGACATGTCATCTTTCTGTGTTATGGGATGATGGATTATTGGGAAGGGCTCTTGGCCAGGTTGCACATTTAAAAATAGACATGTGTATGTGAATCTACAATTATCTCAAAAGAAAAAGGTTTAAAATATAAATAAATCAAAAAATAAAATACATATGTATAGATCCAGCTCCAGATCTTGGTATCCCTGGCAGAGACCTAACTCCTGTGCTGAATGGGCTCCAGGGTTGGTCTGGCTTGGCACCTCTTATGCATGAATATAGATCAGCAACTAAGCAGGGAAAGCCCAGACAAGGGGCGCGCTCACTGCCATTCCACAATCGAACAGGAACCTGGCAGCATTCGGTGTGGCAGCAGCGAATCAGTGAGAAATCCCAAGGCCCCCATCCATGCCCAGAAATCCTTTTGCAATCATCTTGGTCTGCCAAGCTTCAGGGCTAGCTTGGCTTCAGGATTCTTGGCACTGGCCACCCTCACCTTTTGGTCTTCAATGTATTCGATGTCAGCTGTGTTGTAACCATCCCGCTGGCCCTGATGGAGGACCTTGAAGCGCCTCTTGCCTATGCTGTCGACCACTGAGCGGCCATCAGCAAAGAACTGAACATTTCTGATCTCTAGGATGCAGCCATATTCCGCAAACCTGTTTATTGGGAATGGACTCAAGAAAGTAAATTCTTGATGAGCTGTTTCCCTGGCCTGCGCACCTCCCCCCATTTCTATAACCCCATGTTGTGTCCTGAGGGACTTCTGCCTTCTTCCCTGTCCCAGGGTCTACAGCTGCAATAACACCACAGGCAGTGCCTGTGTGAGAAAAAATTTTAATGTGTAACTGCTACCATTTATTGTACTGTGGTCAGTACTTTACGTGCATTATTAAGTCACCAATCCTCCCAACAAACCCAACGAGGTAGGCACTATTATTGTACCCACTTTACAGATAAGGAAACTGAGTCACCAGAGGTTCAGTAACTTGCCCGAAGTCAAACTTGCTCCAAGGATGGAGCCAGAATATCAACCCAGGCAGTTTGACTCCAGGGACCACACTCTTATAAAACACGTTTTAGAGTATATACCACCTGTTTAACAAAAGGTTGATCCTGGGGTTCCTTTAAACGGGCAGCCTCTCACACTGTAAACTAGGGGCCAGAGGGACCCTGATCCTTACAAATGCTCCTGGGAGGGACCCAAAGTAAAACAAAAAACCCTTTCCACCCAACCTCCCTTTACTTGCATAGCTCCTCACTTACCTTTTGACAGGATCTCCAAGGCACATGCCAAACTGTCGTGTGCCTGTCTCAATGCATCTACGAATCATCAGACGGTAGCAAGGCTCAAAGATGTGCAGGGGACAAGGAACCGTGGGATATGCCATGGTACACACGAAAATAGGCACGTTCTTATTTAAGCTGTCAGGAAGAGCAAATGACATGCATCTCACAGCATTGAAGCAGAACACAGAAATGTTGGTCAAATTTCACCATGTGGTTCCCCCGCAGGAAGGCAAGGAGACATCAAGTTGAGGCTGATAACAAATACTAAAATGCATCTGGTGCTGTGGGCTGAATCCCATTATCTGGTGCACAGGTTACCCTAAGGGCTACGATTAAAATTGACATTCTACACATTCTAATTTGGGTAATGAAGTTCTCTAGTACCGTAACATTGTCGGTGATAGTTATACCTCACATTTTCCTTTCTTTCTTTCATGCTCTCCACTCTAAACAATCTCTCCAGGTGTCTTGCTGGCAGTATGGGGAAGGGGGGTAAAAGTAGACCCAGCTCTCCAGAGGAATGGTGGGAAAATCTCTGCAAGATGTCCGTGAGCATCTCACATATTTGCAAAGCCCCCAGAGGATCTGCATGGCAGGCCCAGCTGGGAGGAGGAGGGAGCAGTGGAGAGGCAAGAGTAATCTAGCCCAGTGATGCTCAAACGCTCCTGTGCATCAGAATCACCAGAGGCCCTTAAACGCAGACAACAGGCCACTGCACCCCCCCAGACACACTGGTGCAGTAGCTCTGAAATCGACACCTACGAGTCTGCCTCTCAACATGTGCCCACGAAGACTCAGACACATGGCCTGATGGGGAACCACCAACCGGGCCAGCTCCTCCTGGATCACTGTTCTTTTATTTGCCTAGTAAATCCAATACAGGGACATCTGAACATAAACTTACCAATAGATATAAGATCATTTGCCCAAATCTCAAAAGCATTAAATTTAGGATTCCTTTAAAGAGAAATCCACCTAGTATATTCCAGTGTTTGTTAATCAGACATTAAATGATATTTGAGAAGAGGGCCCAGAGAGACTCAAGGTGAACTTAAGAATCAGAAATAAAGATAAAGATGCCTTGAGTAGATCTGTTAATGAGCAAAGAACGATTTCATTTCTGGCTCCCCAGCACAGTGTGTTATTCAAAGTGAGAGGCACAAATAAACTGGTGGCAGTTTAGAAATGTTCTCTACAGGGTGAGCATAAAACCAGAACAGCTTTTGCCATCGGGAACCTTGCCCCCAGAATGCTGTGAGAATTCCACCAGGGATGGGGAGATGGGGGGTCAGCAGTATGAGAGACAGAAATTAGTGATTTCCTCCTGCTTTTTCTGCTAAGTGAGTTGTTCTTCCGGCCAGGCAAAGAGCTTGGAGCCTTACTTCTTTCTCCACCCCTACTCTCTACTTCTCACAATACCTGTGATGGAAGAGGAAGCGTAATAACAAGCAGCATTCTTACTATTGCTTTTGTTAAGTGCTTACACTATGTACTAGCTCATTTGATCTTCGTAACAAGTCCATGAGGCAAGGACTATTATTATCCCCAAGTTACAGATGAGGAGACTGAGGCCCAGAGAGGTTAAGTGACTTGCCTAGGGTCATGAAGTATACTCACTTTGTGGCAAAACTGCATCATAAGCCCAGGTCTGGCTGATATCAAAGTTCTTAACTTCGTAGAACCTCCTTATGTACCTGAAAACCGTCTTCTGGATACAGCTGACCCTTGAACAACACGGGGGTTAGGGGCGCCAACCCTCTGCCCAGTTGAAAATCAGCATATAACTTAGAGTCGCCCTCGGTATCCAAAGCTCCTCTGTATCCGCGGTTCTGCATTCATGGATTCAACCAACCACGGATTGGGTAGTGTAGGACTATAGTATTTACTACTGAAAAAAATCCACGTATAAGTGGAACCGCACAGTTCAAATCCATGTTGTTTAAGGGTCAACTGCACTTCATTAAGCCCCCCTGATTAAATTATTCCAATAATCTGGTATCCATGATACCCAGTTACTAGTGCCAATATGTGACCTGGTCAGTGGTTCGGCTTAGGTTTCTTCAGTGGGTGCTGGTAAATAACAACTGGCTTTCTGGGGATGGAGCGGGTAAGCCCTTGTTACAGCATTTTCCAATTTCTGTGGTGTAAATACTCTCACTGCGGCCAATTTCAAGCTACCAACATGGTATCACTAAATGAGGAGTTAGGAGGGAATGTGCACTTTCAGTTCTATGACCTGGTATGAGTAAAACTGAAAACAGCAATGTGCATATGCATACTTAGAAAGTTCTTCCATTTCCTCTTCATAAAGCCTCCTTCGTTCCTTGAGTTCTTCTGGAAGGAATTTAGCTATTAGCTCTTCCATTATGACATTTTTACTGTATTTTCTTGATGCCAAGCACTATACGGGGGAACAAGGCAATTAGATATTACGCAGTCATCAGAAAAACACACAGCACTTCTGATGTAATTAGTAGAACAGTTAAATGACCCACATACTGGAGTAATTTAGACCCACACATTGGCAGCTGATACTATCATAATGTATATATTCTCTGGAGGTTAGAGTTTAGCTTAAAAAAAAACACATGCAATGAATTACTTTTAAAATTAGAAAAATTATTTTAAAAAGGGAAAAAGACCTGCAATGGAGTATTAAAAATGTCATAGCTTTCCTAAGACACTGAAATTGATTGAGATCATGTTCTTGTCAAAAAAGGGAGAAAATCCTTTCCTTTCCTTTTTCTGATTACTGTGTTTATAAGCTCCCAGAAATGGTCTCCATCTGGGATATGCTGAAAGTCCGTGGTCAAAAGGTTCAGGGAACTAAAAAGCAATTTTCAATTATTGATCCTTTCCTGCTGTGCCCCACTCCCAACCCCACCCCAATGCTTGGGATTCAGAATATTTCAAGTCTATATATTATACGTATTTTTTTCTCCTCTAACTTTAGTTTTAAAAAGAAAAGCTATACTGGTGATTTCATTTGCCTATTTTTTTTTATTATACCGTCTAGGTATCACTGGATTTATGTTATAAACCTTGATTTCATAACCTAACTCGGGCTCAGTTGTCAATTGTCACTATTACTCTCCTCCCAAACACCCCTAGTCCGTGCATATCCAGGGATCTGTAAGGAGTGGGTGTTTTGTGTGAACCAGACAATGGGAACGAAAACATCTGCAGAGAACTGCTGGCTATGGAAACTACCCACACAGACCCAGCAGGGGGAGCTCCTGAGTATAAAACGGCAGGCTTCAGACATTTTTTCCTTTCCCCGTACGGGCTACGTCTGTCTATTCCGCAGTGAACATGATTGGAATAAGATATTTCTCTCTCTGGATAATGGTGCAAGTGTGACCCTCTGTGAAGACACAGAGATAGATGGGAATATCTTCTAGCCCCTAAGTCCAGGACCTCACAGCCTCTGCCTCCACGATGCTTTCTCAGCCACTGCCATTGCCTGGCTGCAGGAAAATGGGCTGCTTTGCCCAGTCCCAGTCTTTGGGGAAAAGCAATGACTCAGGAGGTAGCCTCTCCAAGAAGGAGGTGACTCCTCCGCTGATGCTAAAACAAAAAGCCAGGAAAGGTACATACTAAAATTTTAACGGTAGATTTTCCTTCTTTCTGTTAATCTGAATGTTGTAGTGTTACCACAACACAAATGTATTATTGAAGTATAAGGACCATGGGCTTCTCACCTACAATCAGGACAGCAAATACCACCTCTTCACCTAGGCCAGATATGACACTGACCCTCCCCCCAGCCCAATACACACCCTCAGGGCTATCCTGGGTGATTATTTCACTCCCTTCCCTTAATTTAAATGTTGGCGTGTTGGGAAAGCTTGACACATGACTTCACTGGATCTACATTCACCTAGAGATAGTCTTGCATCATCTCCAACCTCTCCTCAGGGATGACAGGGGTCAAGGGACATTTATACTGATTGTAAAATATGGCACACAAGTCCCTGGGGTGGGGGGACAAGATGGATTCCCAGATCTGCTTGTGCTACAGAAAATTACAGCAAGTCCATTTGAAAGACAAAGGTGGCAGTTTGTGTGCTTCATTTTAGAGAATCTGGAAGCCCCCGAGATTTTCCAGCAGACAAATGTCTGCTAATAAGTACAGCCACAGCTGAGGAGTGGGGCAAGGACCACAGTGAAGGTCTGTGAGGTTTTCCTGGAGACCTGGGAGTGATCTCTTCAAACCACAGAATACACATTGATGATAAGGGGACATCGGAGCTCATCTAGTCCAAGCCCAGGGAGGACAGAAGATTCACCCAACATGACAGTGAATCAGGTGCCATGATGGGATTAGAACAAGGATCCATGTTTATCATCATTTTGATACTTTTGTTTCCAACACAAATTAATTTCACTACTGACAGTTCATAAAAAGCTAGATGTTGCCTCATTTCCCTGGAGGACTTTGTGGAGATGGGAGGGGTGGCTCTAAGACAGGAGAAATAAATGGTCTGAGGGGGTGTTTTGCTCTAGCACAGTGCAGTGGCTTGGGATCCAATAGGATGCTGTATTCGTACCCAATTCCAAATAAGCTAACCCAATCAAGAAAGAAAGAACGTTTTACCTGTGAAAGACCATCTTTGCACAGTGGACACTTCGCATTGTGATCTAGGCATCTTTCAAGGCATTTTAAGCAAAAGGTGTGTCCACAAGGTGTTGTGACTGGCTCATAGAATAATCTGAAATTTAGGAATCGGAATGCAAGAAAACTGCAATCAGACCAAACATGAAAGACAGAGCTATTCAGTGTTCAGGTTTTATAGTATTATTTGGGAAATTCTATGTGCGGGGGTAGGAGGGGGTTCTCTTTTTCCTTTTTTTTAGAAAAAAAACCCTGCTGTTGTTGCACTTCAGAAAAGCATTTGCTTTTTATTTCTGAGCTGGATTTAAATGCATTAAATTATGCATTTATTAAAATTTAGGACATAGCTAGATCATTTTGTAACATTAGTTCTAGTCAGTCTCTTCCAGGGCATCCACATTTTTTTCCCTGTCAGGTCCTAGAAAAATGAAGACGAATGCCCAGAGTGTCTTGAATAGATTCCATTCTAAAATACTTAGTCAACCTGTTTACCTGAATATATGTAAACACATAGATAAACAAACACACACTCCCAGATTTAAGCACTTTATATCATACTACAGTGGAAAAAGACTAGGCTTATTTGCTAACCTTATTCCATTTTTCACCTAAGCAATGTTTACAGCCTGAAGGATCTCAAAATTGCACCTGTAACAAACATAACTGCCTTTTATATGGATGGATCATTTTCCTAGGGACAACACAGTAATATTATTAATGTGCTTACTGATGGATAGACAGACAGACACATACATATATACATGTGTATGTATACACATACTTTAATTAGATCCTATTTTAATTGTTTTGCAGGAGCTATTTTTTCAAAGCAATCTGAGGATCTTTTAAAAAGCTGTTCTGTACATTCAGAGATTCATGGATTTATTTTGCTTAAAGAAAGGCTCACCTGCAGCAGGACCATTGGATGGGGGCAGCTGAAGATGATGCTTCAGAAGCGGAGCTCGCACCCACCAAGAGGACAGAAAGAAGGGAAAGACGCCTGACCAGCCTGTTTTGACCTCACAAGAGTGTTCAGTTGAGAGGAAGAGGCTGCAGGCTGCACAGCCCCCTCGTGCGGCCAGGAGGTGCACCAGCAGCCTGGCCCACACAGCCAGGCTGAACAGAAGAATCAAAACGTCAGAGCTGGAAAGTACTTGAGAAAAAAATCGAACCCACCAATCAGAATGAAACTGAGATCCAGAGGGGATGAAGTGGCTGAGCTAAGAGTACACAGCCAACTGCTGGCAGATGAAATGGAAAAAGAAAAGGTACACGACTTCCCCTTCCAGTAGTGTGCCTTTTCTGTTAGAACAATGATTCTCAGCCACTGCTGTGTGTGAGAACCACGTGTGTTGCTTTTTCTTTAAATAGCTTTATAGATGTATTATTGACATGCAATAAACTGCACATACTTTAAGTGTACAATTTGATAAGTTTTGACACATGTACACATCTATGAAACCACTTCCACAACCAAGATAATGAACACACTTGTCACCCCCAAGTGTCTCCTTGTGCCCCTGAGTAAACCCTCCCTCTTGCTCCTCCCCAGACCACCCCCCTCCCACCATCACCTGGGGAACTTTAAAAAACTACAGAGGCCCAGGATCGCACCTACAGAGATGCAGATCAGTTGGTCCAGGGTAAGGGCCAGGCATCAGGACTTTTAAAGCTCCTGGGGTGGTTTTAATGTGTAGCCAGGGTTGGGAATCACTGTATTACACAATCCTACTAACCTCTGCGTAGGCGAATCTACTCTATTGGTCTCCAAACCTAATTATCAGAGTCCCAGGTGGAACTTTAAAAACGCAGACGTGGCAAAGTCTCACTGGATAAAGTTTACAATTCAGGAGGTCAAGGGGAGGAGCAGAGATTTGATATTTTTAACAAGCCAATCAAGGTCTGGACTAGGAGAGAGATTTTTCATATATTTACTGTTTTCTACTTTTTAAATGTTATCAACCTGTTTAAAAAGCAGCTAATCTGTTTAACCAAGTTAATAAATTTTAGTTACTAAATTGGCCAAAAAGTAAAATTAATTTTCAAAAAACCTCTTTGATGAAGGTCCTAACCAGTGTACTAAGGCAAGGAGAAAAAAAGTCTGAGGACTTAAACGGGAAAAAACAAATCTGTTGTTTTTCACAAATGGTATGATGATGAACTTAGAAAATCTAAAAGAATCTATAGAATGATTATTAGAATTAATGAGAATTGATAGAATTAGCAAGGCAGCTAGAGAAATACACACACACGCACACACACCATTCAATTGTAGCTCTATATACCAGCAACAAGCATGAGAGAATACATTTTTGAAAAGATGACATTTACAATTGCTTTTGAGTGCCCGGGAATAAACCTAACAAAAGTTTATGAGACCTCTATTGAAAGAAACTGTAAACATTTCATTGAAAGAAAGTAAAGAAGACCTAACTAAGTCCCAATAAAAACCCCAATGGGTTATTTTACTTGTTTGTTTTTGTGGAACTTGGCAAGTTGATTTCTAAACTTTATAAGGCAAGGCAAAGGGCCAAGAAGAGCTGAGACACTTTTGAATAGCAGCAATGTAGGAGGACATGCTCTACCAGACATCAGAACTTATTATAAAGCAGTAGTGATTAAAACAGAGTAAGACTAGCACAAGGACAAATAGATCCGTGGAATAGAAAAGAAAGTCCAGAAATAGACTGAGACCCAGATTCTTGATTTATGACAAGTGTGGCACTTCAAAGCAGAGGGAGGATTTTCAATACATAAATAGCATTCTCAATAATGCCATCTGGGATAGTTGGCTATCCATAGGGGGCAAAGAAGTTGGACTGCCTCTCACACCATACACAAAAAGCAATTCCATGTGGGCTATAAAGATAAATGTGAAAGGCAAACAGTACAGCTTCTAGAAGACAAGACAGAACATCTTTCTGACCTCAGGGGGGGAAAAAAAGATTTCTTAAACAGGACACACACACAAAAAAGCTAACTGTAAATGAAAAGATTGATCATTGTTACTGCATTAAACTTAAGAACTTGTTAGCGCGTCGAAAGGTGCCATTAAGAGAGCAAAAAGGCAAGCCAGAGCTGGAGAAGATACCTGCAGCACACGTGACTAACAAAGGACCTGTATGTAGAACATACATAGAGCTCCTAAAGTCAGTAAGAAAAAGAGAGATAATCCAATCAAAAATGGGCAAAGAGTTATATACGCACCAGCAGACATAAAAACTGTTCACAGTAACGTTGTCCATAATAGCTCTAAACTAGAAACAGCCCAAATATCCGTCTAGAATATAACTGATTTTGGTTGATTCATACAATGGGACACTATACACTAATGAAAATGAACAAACTTCACCTACATGGAATAACATGGATAAATCTTCATCCTGAGGAAAAGAAGCCACAAAAAAAGAATCCGTTCTGGATAATTCAACTTATATAAAGTTTTTTTAAAAATAGAAAAAATGAAATTACACTGTTTAGAGATACATACAAGGGTGTCAAGATAGTGGTTTCAGGGGCAGTGGGGGGGCGTGATTTGGAAGGGGCACACGGGCAGCTTCTGGAGTCCTGGCAATGTTTTATTTCTTGGGCTGAGAGGGGTTCCATGAGTATCCTCTTTACAATATTTTGTGAAGAGAATATATTCATATTTTTACATACTTTCCCACTGTGTCTATTTCACAATTTAAAGTGTTTTTCAAAATTGAGATTTGCAGGCTGATTTTGGGAACTACTGCTGTGATCTAACTGCTAGAAGCAGCCAAACCAGATGATCTCATTTCCTCAGTGATCTGAGACCTATGAATCTGAATGCTTTTTATACATTATTTGACGACGCTAATAATGAAGACTGATTGATGAATCTGTATCTGCAAAACTATTTTTCTTGAGAATTTCAAGCCTTTTGTTCATTAAAGAATGTAATCCACATACAAATAATAATGATATAGCTGGCCAATTAATTGCAATAAATACTGACAATTAATGAGCAGATGAATGAAACAGACACAAAAGGATACAGCAACTCTTAGCAAGAGCTATGATTAAAATGCTCCTGATCTGAGTGGTCACAAACAAGAATGCTGCCACAGATGCTGCATAATTATTGCTTTGAAATAATTCAAGGTTCAGATGCTTAGAATACATCATCTTTCAATACTCAACCCACTTCTATATTCAGGCTGACTGAGTACAGTGACTGGGGACAGATGGAATGTATTTCTCTTGCTATCCTGGCTGTGCACAATACTGTTTTTCATATAAATTAACTTTATACAGTCATAGGCAATAATTTGACTAGCTCCATTTTACTATTGAGGAAATTAAGACTCAGACAAGTTAAAGAACTTGCGCAAGGTCACATAGCTAGCTAATAAGTAGCAGGGCTTGGGACGTGGAGTCACACGTGAGTCACAAGCCCATCTTCCTTCTCCACTGCATGACACAGCCACGACATGACACACGACTGTGCGCTCATCTCTACCTAGAACACATACCATCCATGTACATGTAGATGCACACACTCACACACACACCCTTTTCTCTCTCCCTCTCTGTCTCTCTCCCTTCCTTCTCCCCACTGCCAGAGAGAGAGGTCGCGCTTGAGAGAGAGAGAGGGAAACTCTCTCTATAGATAGAGCTAGAAATAGATATATACTCAAATCCCTCTCCCTTTTATTTACCAGTTTAGGTAATGATTTCGGAAAACACTTCAGGGGGGCATTTATAAATCAGAGTAGGGCCAGATTTTCTCACAAGAAAGCATTTTACATTGTCACAGTGATGGAGTAAACAATAGTAATAATAAATGCTTTCAGTTAGATGTCAGCCTGGATAAAATGTTTGGCTTGTCTGGAAATAGCTATCTTTTCCCACCAGTTACATCCTTGTATTGTGCTCTTTTGCTGCTATCAAATGAGAGCAAAGAGGGAATGAGGAGGAGGGAGGGGACAGGGGGAGAGAGAGAGAGAGACAGAAAGTGAACTGACTCCTTAACATCCAGCTACTTGAGCAGCTAAAACTAGGTTAAATATAAAGCTTTTCATTTCAATTGACAAAGAGGTCACTGGGCCATTAGGTAACTGGTTCAAATATCAAACATTCCTGCTCCACATCTCAAAATATCCTTGTCACCCCAGAAGTGCTGCTTCACAGCAGCCCCAGAGGTGGCCCCCAGGGCTAGGATATCTGGAGCAGGTAAATCCCAAGGGAGGATCTGCAGTCACTAAAGACTGAGGGGCAGAGAGTGACTTCCCTCAGCGGAGCTCTCCCCGTCCAGCAAGGGAAACTCGGA
Source organism: Balaenoptera musculus (assembly GCF_009873245.2). Taxonomy (NCBI): domain Eukaryota; kingdom Metazoa; phylum Chordata; class Mammalia; order Artiodactyla; family Balaenopteridae; genus Balaenoptera; species Balaenoptera musculus. The sequence goes on along the minus strand of NC_045806.1, from coordinate 99,859,188 downwards.
ATGGAGACTGGAAAGTTTCTCATTAGCTCGCCCTCCAACTGCTGTTCCATTCACTCTCTCCACCATTTTCCCTGAGGAATTTATAAGCCGCTCCTGATTTTCCCTCTAGAATCAGAACAAATAAATTCACACTCTAACTTGTCTTCTACCAATGCAGCACCACGGCACTGGATTTCATTCTAGAAACCTGCACAGGAGGTACAAATGTCTATAGTTTCATGACCCGGCAGATTGTTTGAAAACATCTACCCTTAAACCCTCTCCACCAAAGACACATGAGGGTCATAACAGAACGTAATAATAATCCTAATAACAATTTAAAAAAGAAAAACACTGAAGAGAGGTAGAAACAGGAGCTTTTCCAAGACTGCAATAATTCAAGCTAAAGCATATATTTGAAATGGCCTCTGTCAACATGTGATTTCTGACTTGGAGACAAGCCCTGTTGGAAGGGGAACTACATGCTTTTGAACTAGGGCTACAGTTTTAAGAGCCTTGCAATCAGAAACGTTCTCTAGACTTGGCAGGCTTCTTTTCACCGTAAAGCAGCTAGAGGCCCACCCACCCCACCCCCCGGCCCCGGTAACTTACCAGCCCATACAATAGCTTCTCCAGGCAAAGATGGGTTTTTGCTTTGAAGTCTCATTTAGAACAGAGCGGCAGGATAAGGGAAATAATGGCTTTTAAACTCAGAGCGAGCCAACTAGAAGGGGGTCTTATCCTCTTGGTGTTTATTTCTTGGACCAAATTTCTAACCTTTCTCTGAAGCTCCCTGTTGAGAGCAGGGACAAACAAGATGAAAGGGAGAAAGCAGAGGAAAGGGAACAAAAGAACTTCAACCTCAGGATTCTTAGCCCTCAGGGAAAACACAAACAGGATGAGTCTGCGTGTTTGATTTTGCGTCCCCGGGAAGCCGGCAGGAGTGTTAAGGAGGGTAAGTACACCAAAGACCCAGGCTTTCTGAGTGAGCTGAATCAAGTCTATCAAAGTCTGACCTCTGAAGGACCATGGCTCACATCACAGACTGAGAGCCACAAAGGCGTTATTACCTGTGGAGGCCCATTTGTCTGCTTGGAAGCAGAGTTTGTCTATCATCTCACAACTTGGCTCTGGCACGACCCACCTGCTACGTTGTTGTGAGGGGGAGGGGAACTGGTTATACAGCCCATCCTACCCTCGCCCACTCCACCTCAACTCAGACAGTATATGGAAGGCTTTCTTCCAGTGCTGCTAACATTCTTTATCGAGTCTGTCTGAGCTTCTGAGCAAATCTGACAACTCTAATTTTTTTTTTAAGAGAGAGAAAAAGTATGTGTTCGGGCAATGGCTACCTTACTCATTTTTATTCAGAGGACAAGAAAAGTCATTCCGAGTACAAATGCCTGGGATTGACATGGAAGGCATATGTGCTTGTAAAGGGCAAGAAAACCTCTGAGGAGCCTCCGTTGGCTGGATCCGTCTGTGTGGTGGACCGAAAGATTTTTCCTGACGTCTCTTCTCTTGGTTCAACCATCTTAACAACTTTTGTGCAAATATCTCAGCCTCCTTTTAAAGCTCTCTTGGGGGGGAAAAAGGCACATTTGAGAATCTACTGAAAGCTGTGGACCTTGTCCTGGAAAACTCACACACACACACACACACAGACACACACACACACTTTTACATATAACTTCACGGAATTCTTAGATCTATTAGAATCCATAGATAGAACCCCCTCAGGGGCCCATGGACCTAAAGTTAAAGAACCTCTGGTCTAGGAAAAGAAGTTAACATTTATTGAGTACTTACTATATGTCAGGCACTATTCTAAGTGTCTTAAATAGATTTTCTCAATCATAACAACCCCATAGAGCAGGTACTAGTGTTCTCTATTTTACTCATGAGAAAACAGTGGCAGAGAAAGTCACTTGCTCCAGGTCAAACAGCCAGTAAGTGGCAGAGCCTGGGTTGAAACCCAGGCACCCTGGCTTTGGAGCAGCACCTCTTAGCCGCAAAGCCACAGCTGTGAAATGAAACAAGTGAAAGTAATTTCTTTGCACAGACCACGGCTGTAGCAGTTTCCTTTTTGTGTCTGTTGGAGGGTGGGCAGGCATGTGGATAATTTGTGTGTCCAGAGGTCTGAGAAAGCAGAGATGATGTGGCAGTGAGTGGAGGAGAGACGCTTGGCCAAGTGGTACATGCCCACTACTGACTACTGTGCAGGGCCCAGAACAAAAACTAGTCAGGCCCTCTCTTGGCTTCCAAAGAATAGGCCTGTGGTGCTGACACTGGCCCTTGAGCTTTGAGATCTTGATCAAGTAGCCAGTTGAGATTAGTTCCAGGGTCACAAACCGAAACACCTACAAGGTGCCAGGAAAGCAAAGCAAATGTGAGAGGAAGGCTGGTGTAAGGCAGTGCCCATGGGAGGGGGGGCCGTGACCAACTGGAGTGCGTGTCCTGTCTCAAAACATTCACCTTTCACAAGCCCCCAAAGCCCGTGAAGGCCAAACAAAAGACATCCAGCCTGTGGGCCATCAGTCTGTGACCTCTGAGCAGACCGTTTCCTTCCCACTCTCTAGGTATTTCCAAGTCAGGAGCGTGGGGAACGCAGTCGGTAAACAAGGGACACAAGCTAGCCCGTGTGACAGTTAACGGCGTGATTTCCATTTTGTTAGAACCACGCTTTTCCACGCTAACCGACCGAGCAGTAGTTCACTAGCAGACAAGTCCAGACACCAGAGGCGAAGAACACTCCGGCGGTGACAGTACACATCACATACCTCATACAGAGGGAGCATTCAAGGTCAGAGGCGTCAAAAGAAGCGAGTGGAACGCTGAGAGCAGGTCTGGCCCCCGGAGCAGCGGGAGGACCTGTGGTTTAGAGCAGAAGTCACAGGTGAACCAACCTCGGTCTCACAAACAGCACTTCTGAGGCAAAGAACCCAATTATCTTGTCAGTCTGCCGCTCTCACCACCTCCCAGAGAACTGATTTAGTGGCCACGTGAGCCACTGAGAATGGGGTACCCTGAAACAGGCGCTCACAGGCTTCCAACAGTCCCATAAAGACACGCGCAAGTCAGGGACCGTCCGGAGCCCTGGGGGCTTCCTTCAAATGCACCAGGCACCTCACTCAACAAGCGGCGGCGGCAGCAACTCCGCGGACTGAGCCAGGCCTTCAGAGCTGACACTGAATCTTGGCACTGCCAGCCGCTCTGGGAAAGGTACCAAGCTGCGGCGGCTGCTTCTCAGATGCCTGCCTACGGGAACACGACTGGGAACGAGCGGCGTGAGGCCTGATCGCGCTGCCCTCACCCTACCCTCCTGGAATGGGGACGGGGGTAGCGAGAGGCTGGCCTGGAAGGAAGTGACACCATCGAGGGCATGAGATGTCAGTACTCGACGCTGTGCTCTCACAGAAACCCCACAGCCACCCCGGAGGCGGCAGAGCTGAGAGCTGGGCCCCATGCAGAGCCGCGGAGCCCTCCCGTGGAGGGTGAGGGACCTCCGTATACTGGTGAGCCGGGCCCTCCTCCGGGCCGCTTGCCCCCCGGGGAGAGTCCGCACCTGGCTTAGACGCTTTCCTAGGCACGTCTGGGTCTTGGGGTTCGGTTTGGCAGCGCTTCCTTTTCTTCTCCTGGCATTTGCCAGCCTTGCTGGAGGCAGCCTGGGGAGAGGCAGCGCCCCCCCCCGCCTCCTCCTCCGCTCCGTCCTGCTCCTCCGGGCCGTCTTGCCGCCTGTCCCCTTTCACCGGCACGAGGTTCATCGGGCTGCCTCTGTGCCCCCTGGCTGCTGCCGCCTCCTGACTAGAACAGTGTGGGCGCTCCAGCGTTTCCTGGAAAGAAAGAGCCAAACATCAGGATCTACTCGCGACCAACATCGGCCTCTGATGCTTCTCCCCAGGGGCACAGTGAGAAGATACCGCACAGTGCTGACCATCTAGAGGACGTGCAGCTTAACTGATGGGCCGTCATAGGGCACAGGCAGGCCCAGCTGGGGCGGGGCGGAGGAACCTCTGTCTGAGGCAAGGACAGAAAGGCGTGTGGGGAGAGAGTCCTTGGGCCGCGCTGAACTGGAGAATGGCAAGTGCGGTGCCAGGCCCCGCTCCTCTCCAAATCAGTCCCCAGGCACTACCTGAGGGAAAGCAAGGCATGCAGCACAGCGAGGGCACATCCAGCCGCTCAGTACTTCCTCTCACCCTCACTGCCATTCCGGGCCATCCTCGAGCCCCACACCCAGCTCCCAAGGAACTTTCGGGAAGGCTCTGGCACAGGTGTGTTCACAGGCCTGCCGAGTGCCCTCACGCTCCAGAGCTATGTGTTATACTGGTCAAACAAACTAGGGGCAAATTAGTCTTTTCACTAGATTTTGGGTGAAAAGTCTGAAAAAGAGACAAGATCATTTGGCAAAACGATCAATAATGTCTCTAGCCTTTTAAAGAATTTTTTTCCAGGAGAAGGATCTAGAAAAAACAAATCCAATGACAAGGTGCTTATGCAGGTTTACCTAGAGAACCCCTCTCTACTCCACATCCACAGCACACGGGTCAAAACGCTCATGCTGTTTTCTCCCCTCCAACCCCAACCAAAAAAATTGGTAGATAGATGAAAAATGGGCAGTGCACAGCTGGGAGAAAATGATGAGGTAAGGAGAAAAAGGATGTGGGTTTTCTGAGTCCCTAACCTGGGGAGTTCAGGGTTTTTTCAGCACTATGGCACTGCCGCATCCTTTCCACGAGCCCCAGGCATAGTCTACACGGTACACTGCTTTGCAAGGCAAAGTTTGGGTGGAAACCCAATCCCTGCTCCCCAGCTGGCTCACATGGGAAAGCCAGGGGTGCTATTTTTCTTCATTTCAGATTGAGCTGCCAGTAGAAGTCACTCCAGACACTTTGGTTCAGTGTTAGGGTTCTCAATCTTGTAATAATGATCTCAAACAAGTATTGAAATGCACTAGGGGTGCTTTGATTTCAGGAGATACTCTTAAGTTCTGCCCCACACCACCCTTTTTTGAGTCAGGTACACCTGCATTTTATTCATTCTCCAGAGCGGGGAAAGAAGCCAGGGAAATGTAAGATTCTCACCTGTCAGAGAATCCAAGAAGCCACAGAGACCCCAGGGCTCACATACAGGGGAGGAACACAGATCACAGATGGAGGGCAGGCAGATGTCCCAAGGTGCCTAGATCTTCAGAGCTCAACTCTGCCTTCACGTCTGCCCTTCTGAGCCCCAGCCTCTGCCCACTTGCCCTCTGCTGGGAAAGCTAGGGCCTGGAGACCATCGTTTTCAAAGACTCAAATACCTGCGACTTCCTAAGTCGCTTCCCTCTCCCTGGCTCCAAATATGTACTGGAAGTCTACTTACGTGTAAGACACGGTGCAGGAATATGAAATTACCTCCCCTTGGGGATCAAATGGAGTTGTCTTTGCACAAGGAACTTAGCTGGTGCTCAAAGACGAGCAGCTTGCACAAACAAAAAGCAGGAAAGGAGGGGCTGTCAGGCCCTCTTCCCAGGCTCCACCCCTAAGCTGATAAAGCCACCCCGACTGAAGGGCTCCAGGGGAAGTGGGGCAGTTCCTTTCTAGTTCTGTCAACTCTCTCTTTCAGCTGGATCTGACCAAGAACTGAAAACTAAACGTAATAAATCATCAACCCCGGGCCCCTGCCTAAAATCCAATTTCATCTTTAAGAAATAGCCTTCTAGCAAAGAACGCAGCCATGAGCGGCTCCATTTCTTCTTTCTCAGGAACCGAATGAAGTAGGAGGGTGAGGGCTCACTCCCCACGTTTGCCCACAAAACAGCCAAACGAAGCGTCACGAGCGAACTGGGTGAGTGGAGTTTTACCTGTGACAACTCTGGTAGATTATGGCTGGTGCCTTCAGTAGCCAATGACTCTACGTGTTCCTTTAATCTAGGGTGAGGTGCCAACAGCTTCAGGATATCGGGAGAATGTTCCTGAGAAGCCCCCGGGAGTGATGGTGAAAAGAAACTAAGGAGAAGCTGTGACATAAAACAGAAGACTTCACTACTTAAGTTTCTACAGGTGCTTGGGTGAAGGGCGGGGGGGAGGAAGGGGCAAAGGGCACAGCTTGCGGGGCCAAACTCCAGGGAGGAAGCCTTGGACCAGAGACCCCGACACAGTGGGGCAGGGGTCCTCACTTCAGCGCGTCGGAATTGCCTGGGGAGCTTAAGAAAACTCCAGGTTCTAAGTTCCCATGCCCGGCTCCCCCAGGTCTGAAGTGTGGCCCGAGAATCTGGATTTTTAAAAGGCACTACAGATGCCTTTGTCAGCCTTGCCAGAGGTACAAACCACCACTCCGCTGCTACCATTCCGTAGAAATATCTGCAGGGGGATTTCAAAACCTACCTAGGAGGAAAGAGGCAGAGGTGAAGGCGGGAGAGAAGCGTCAGCAGGGGGACCTGGAGTTGTGTCCGCGACACCCCCATGGGTAGAAGGTGACAAATGTCATCGAGGTTCCTCGATATTTCTTCCCACCCTGCCCATTTTGCTCCCTCCTCCATCAGCCCCGGATCATGAATCCCTTCAGCAGTGAAATGTTAGGAAAAGCAGAACCCAACCTTCCTCCCTCTTCTCCTAGTCTCTCCTCCCCGTTTCTGGCCTTCACTTTCCAGAGAATGTCAGGTATCGTCAAGGACTGGGGGCAGGCCGCTTCCAGTCTATGGCTGGCTTCCTTTGCAATTGATAAGCTGGGGGCAGTGGTGCGGGGGCAGGTAGAAGACCCAGAAGGGACTGTGAGTCAAAGATGTGCGGTCGCGTGGACGCTGCGCCATCAGCTGCCCACATCCTTGTTTCAGTTCTCCCCTGTGAAAGTGCCAATTATCAATATACATATGTATCTATCGTATGTAACACAACACAGGAAGGCAGGTCACTCACTTCTAAAACAGATTCACAAGTTTGCCGCTGAGACCCACTAAAGGGCGCTCCACCCCTTGTTCTGGGTAATAGGGTATTAACTGATCAGGAGAATCTGACCGAAACTCTGACCAAACTCTCTCTGGTTTGATTTGCTCTTTTGCTAGCCCCCAGCAGTTCCTTCGTGATGTTCCTTCTGACGCCAGCACTTTCCACATAGCCAAGCCCTGCTCATCCCTCAAGGCTCAGCTCCAGCACTGCCTTCCCCTACTCCCCCAGCCCCCCTGATCTCTCCTGTCCTTCTGTGTTCTCGACTACACCATAAGATAGCACCTTACACTACACAGTCTTGTGTTAGCCTCAAATTGCGTTGCAGATATAAGTCTTTCTCTCTAACCAGATGGTCACCTTCTGGAGGGCACGTGACAGATGTCCAGTAAATACCCATCACACTGGATGGAACTGAATTAAGACACTAGCCATCCCAGGGCGCAGGGAGAGGCCTAGGGTTCAGACCCAAAGTCTTCAGCAGATGCCTCTATCTCCTCCCAGCTGTAAGTTGGTAAAGGAGTGAGGTGGGGAGGTACTCAGTGTGCCCAGGGCCATAAATACCAGCTTTCAGAGGCTCCTCTTCCACAGGAGCCAAAGTTGGCTCTCAGAAGCCCTCCCGAGTGGCCCACCAGGACCAACCAACCCACTTCTGAAGCAATCTCCCTGGAATTCTCCCAGAAAGAGCACTGGGCAGCCACAGGGCATCCCAAGGTACAAGGATAAAAGGGTAGAGTGTGGTGAGAGGGAAGGAGAGGCAGAGAGGGAACTCGAAGGAAACAAAGCAGAAGTAACAGCAGCACTGACCTCCTTCCTTTAATACCTAAGATCTCAGACTAGGCCTTCTCAGTGGCTTTGGAAAACAAAATTTGGGGTCAACTCTCAGTGAGAATGAGCATGCCACATACGAATGGAAGTCAATTCCACTTCAGTGTCAGCCTTTGAAAGACCCAGATGGGTCAAGAGGGCAGAAAAGAATCTGAGGTAAATACAAACATTAAAAAGAAACCCAGGCCTGTGAGTGGCTAAGGCAGCTAATTAATCCCAAGTGAACCTGGACCATCTGTGTCATATCTTTATCCCTGGAATGGGAACAATCCAGTAAATAAGCAAAGCGGAGGGTCCTCAGTGTTCTTAAGTAGCTGCCATGCCTTCGCCACACTCAGTGGAAATTCGCCTCTAAATTCTCACCCTAGCTTCAGAACTCCAGAACACTCGTCACAGGCAAATGCTTGCTTGTATTGTCCGAAATTTATATTACACTATATAACAAGTGCAAGATTGTAAGGTAGGTCCTTGAGGACTGACACTGTGGCTTATGCCTCTTTGGGTCTCAGAGCTTAGCACAATGTGTTGCCCTGCCCCGTTAAGGCAGCTGTGGAAATGACACTAGGTTGTCTGTAGAATCGGGCTGTAAAGAGAGATCAACCCAAATGATGATACCAGAGCCTCTCAGGCCAACTGGGAAATGGACAAATGAGAATAAAGAAACCACTCACTCCTGAGCCCAACACCTGCCTCTTTTGGCCTTTGCACACTCTGTCCCCAAAAGTCAAGGCTCTTCTAATCACCTCTGTCCATCCATCCCAGACCTGGATAATTCCATTGCTGCTCTCCCCCTAGCCCCAGCAGTGGGTGCTGAGACTCCTGACAAGGCCTCCTGGAAGGCAGGATGGTGGAGCAGCTCACAAGGCAGACTCTGGAAGCAGGTGGGGTTGCGTTTGATTGCTCTTTCACCAATCACTAAGTGTGTGACCTCAGGAAAGTCACCAAGCCTCAGCTTCCCATCTGTCTCATCTGTAACATGGGGATAAATAATAGTACCTACCCTCATAGGGACACTGTGGAAATTAAATTATATCTTCCCCATAAAGCTCATAGCACAGTGCGGGGTGCATAGGAAACGCTCAATAAATGTTAGCTATTATTATTATTACTCACACTATGGAGTACAGTTAAGATTTGGGAAAGGGTCCACAGCTTGGAGCAATTCTCTGCCACCAGCGTTCTGACTAACCAGGCCAAAGCAACTTCCCGGAAAAGAAACCTTCCGCGAGAGGCAGAACCTCCAGAGCTCAGCTTCCCCTAGTTCATTGATTTTGCTAAGGATTCCTTTCTGGAGCCTTCAGAAACCACTCCTGTCTATTGCGCCCTTTCTTCATCCACTGCTCTGCCTCACTGTACTGGGACAGAGGCGCCTGGGGAGTGGCGGTGAATAGGGAGTGGGAGAGCAGAGGCCACCACTGATTGCTAGCATCCGACTTCCAGGCCAACTAGCCAGACACCGTGAGAATACACTGCAGAACAGTAAGCAACGAAGTCCACGAACTGAGGATGCTTGAGCCTTCACTAATGCGCCCAGTATTTAAAAACTAACATCCACATTCTCCCAGGACTCAAGGCTTGGAATGACTGTTTGGATTATATTGTAATAGTCCTTGACTTAAATTCTGTATGTGTTTTATTTCTAGCAAAGGAGCTGAAGGTTGGAGTTCTGCATATGGCAGGGCAGATGGGACCCAACATCCCTTCTGAGGAGCTGGCTGCCCTGTGTGACTGGTGAAGCTGTGACTCA